>NW_022097832.1:0-65793 GCF_006542625.1 Nomascus leucogenys
CAAACGGAATGGAATGAGTGGAATGGAATGGAAGGGAAAAAGTGCAGTGGAGTGCAGTGGAGAGGAATGGAGGGGAAAGAAAGGGAAAGGAGTGTAGTGGAATGGAGTGGAATGGAATGCAAAGGAGCATAGGGGACTGGAAAGGAAGCTAATGGGAAAGAATGGAATGCAGTGGAGTGGAGAGGAGTGAAGTGGCGAAGAGTGGATTTGAATGGAATGGAATAAAATGGAATGGATTGGAGTGGATTCCAATGGAATGGAGTGGAATGGAATGGAATCGAATCGAATTGAATCGAATCGGCAGGAATGCATTGGAATGGAATGGAATGGAATGGAATGGAATGGAATGGAATGGATTGGACTGGAATGGAATGAAATGGAATGGTATGGATTGGACTGGAATGGTGTCAAATGATAATGAAATGTATGCAGTTGTTGAGTGCAGAGGAGTGGAGTGGAGAAGAGTTGATTTGATTTGAATGGAATTGAAAGGAAAGCAATGGAATGGAATGGAATGGAATGGAATGCAGTGGATTGGAATGGAATGGAATGCAGTTAATTGGAATGGAGTGGATTGGAGAAGAATGGGAAGGAATAAAATGCAGTCAAGCGGAGAGGAGTGGAGTGGAGTACAGTAGATTTGAAATGAATGCAATAAAATGGAATGGAATGGAGTGGAGTGGAGTGGAATCTAGTGGAAAACAGTGTAATGGATTGGAATGTATGTAATGTAATGGAATGGGGACGAATGGGAACGAATGAAATGCAGTGGAGTGGAGAGGTGTGGAGTGGAGAAGTGTGGATTTGAATTGAATGAAATTGAATGGAATAGACAGGAGTGGAGTGGAGAGGATTCTAGTGGAAAAAATGGAATGGAATGGAATGCAACGGAATGGAATGGAATGGAATGGAATGGAATGGATTGGAATGGAATGGAATGCAATGGAATGGAATGGAACGGAATGGAATGGAATGAAACGGAATGGAATGAATGGAATGGAATGGAATGGAAATGGAATGGAATGGAATGGAATGGAATGGAATGGAATGGAATGCAATGGAATGGAATGGAATGGAATGGAATGGAATGAAACGGAATGGAATGAATGGAATGGAATGGAATGGAAAAAAGTGCAGTGGAGTGCAGAGGATTGGAATGGAGAAGAAAGGAAGGGAGTGGAGTTGAGTGGAATAGAGTGGAATGCAATGGAATGGAATCGAATAGAATGGAATGGATTGGAGTGTATTTGAATGAAGGCAAATTGGAAGGAATGGAATGCAGTTTTATGGAGTGGAGTGGAGTTTAGAAGACTGGAATGATTGAATGCAATGGAAAAAAAATGAGTTGGAGTGCAGTGGATTGGATTATTGTATAAAATAATGAATGGAATGGAATGGAATAGAATGGAATGCAATGCAATGGAAGGCAAAGGAATGAATGGAAAAAAGTGCAGTGGAGTTTATTGGAGTGGAATCGAGAAGAAAGGAAACGGAGTGGAGTGGAATGGAGGGGAATGGAATGGAATGCAATGGAATGGGATGGAATGGAATGAAATGCAGGGGATTAGATTGGAGGGTATGCTAGTAGAATGTAAAGGAATGGAACGTAATGGAATGTAATGGAATACAATGAAATGGAATGATAAGGAATGGAATGGACTTGAGTGGAGTGGAGTGTATTGGATATGAATGGAATGGAGTGGAGTTTGGTGGATTGGAGTGGAATGGGAAGGAATGGAATGGAGTGGAGTGAAGTGGTGTGTAGTGCAATGGAGGGAAGTAGATTGTATAAAGGTGGAATGGAATGGTAATGGAAATGGAATGGAATGGAATGGAATGGAATGAAATGGAATAGAACGGAATGGAGTGGATTGGACGGGAATGGGTGCGAATGGGAAGGAATGGAACGCAGTGGAGTGTGGAAGAGAGGATATGATTTGAATGGAATGGCATGGAATGGATTGGAGTGGAGTGGATTCTAGTGGAAAAAAATGCAATGGAATGGAATTTTATAGAATGAATTGGAATGGCCAGTAATGGAATAGAAAGGAATGGAATGGAATGGAAAAAATTGCAGTGGAATATACTGGAGGGGAATGGAGAAGAAATGAAGCAAGTGGAGTGGAGTTAAATGGAGTGGAATGGAACGGAACGGAACGGAACAGAACAGAATGGAATGGAGTGAATTGGAATGGAGTCAAATGGGCAGAATGGTATGCAATTGAGTGCAGAGGAGTGGAGTGGAGAAGAGTGGATTTGAATTGATTGGAAAGGAATTCAATGGAAAGTAATAGAATGCAATGGAATGGAATGGAATGGAATGCAGTGGAATGGAGTGGAGTGGATTGGAGAAAAATGGGAAGGAATCGAATGCAGTGGAGTGGAGAGGAGAGGAGTGGAGAAGAGTGGATTTGAATTGAATGCAATGAAATCGAATGGATTGGAATGGAGTGGAGTGGATTCTAGTGGAAAACAAAGAAATGAATGGAATGGAATGGAATGGAATGGAATGAAATGGAATGTAATGGAGTGGAATGGAATGAAATGGAATGTAATGGAGTGGAATGGAATGAAATGGAATGTAATGGAGTGGAATGGAATGGAGTGGAATGGACTGGACAGGAATGGAGATGAATGGGAACAAACGGAATGCAGTGGAGTAGAGAGGACTGGAGTGGAGAAGTGTGGATTTGAATTGAATGAAATGGAATGGAATGCATTGGTGTGCAGTGGAGTGAATACTAGTGGATAAGAATAGAACGGAAAGGACCATAATGAAACGGAATGGAATGGAATAGAATGGAATGGAATGGAATGGAATGGAATGGAATGGAATGGCAAGGAATTGAATGGAATGGAGTGGACAGGAATGGAGGTGAATGGGAAGAAACGGAAGGCACTGGAGTGTAGAGGAGTGGATCGGAGAAGAGTGGATTGAAAGATTGGAAGGCAATGCAAGGGAATGGAATAGAATGGAATGCAATGGATTGGAGTGCAGTTGTGTTGAGGGGAATGGAAAGGAATGGAATAGAATGGATTGGAATGGAATGGAATGCAATGGAATGGAATGGAACGGAATGGAATGGAATGAAACGGAATGGAATGAATGGAATGGAATGGAATGGAAAAAAGTGCAGTGGAGTGCAGTGGAAGTGGAATGGAGAAGAAAGGAAGGGAGTGGAGTTGAGTGGAATAGAGTGGAATGCAATGGAAGGAATCGAATAGAATGGAATGGATTGGAGTGTATTTGAAATGAAGGCAAATTGGAAGGAATGGAATGCAGTTTTATGGAGTGGAGTGGAGTTTTAGAAGACTGGAATGAATTGAATGCAATGGAAAAAAATGAGTTGGGAGTGCAGTGGATTGGATTATTGTATAAAATAATGAATGAAATGGAATGGAATGGAATAGAAAGGAATGCAATGCAATGGAAGGCAAAGGAATGAATGGAAAAAATTGCAGTGGAGTTTATTGGAGTGGAATCGAGAAGAAAGGAAAGGAGTGGAGTGGAATTTAGGGGAATGGAATGGAATGGAATGCAATGGTTGGGATGGAATGGAATGAAATGCAGGGGATTAGATTAGAGGGTATGCTAGTAGAATGTAAAGGAATGGAACGTAATGGAATGTAATGGAATACAATGAAATGGAATGATAAGGAATGGAATGGACTTGAGTGGAGTGGAGTGTATTGGAAATGAATGGAATGGAGTGGAGTTTGGTGGATTGGAGTGGAATGGGAAGGAATGGAATAAAGTGGAGTGAAGTGGTGTGGAGTGCAATGGAGGGAAGTAGATTGTATAAAGGTGGAATGGAATGGAATGGAATGGAATGGAATGGAATGGAATGGAATGCAGTGGATTGGAGTGATGTTGCATGGACAGGAATGGAATGGAATAGAATGGAATGGAATGGAATCAAAAGGAATGGAATGAATGGAATTAAATGGAATGGAATGGAAAAAAGTGCGGTGGGGTGCATTGGGAGTGGAATGGAGAAGAAAGGAAGGGAGAGGAGTGCAGTGCAACGGAGTGGAATTGAATGCAACGGAACACAGAGGACTGGAATGGAGGCGAATGATAAGGAATGGAATGAAGTGGAGTGGAGAGGAGTGGAGTGGAGAAGAGTGGATTTGAATTGAATGCAATGGAATGGAATGGAATGGAATGGATTAGAGAGGAGTGGAATGGATTCCAGTGGAAACGAATAGAATGGAATGAAATGGATAGAATGGAATGGAATGGAATGGAATCGAATGGAATGGAATGGAATTGACAGGAATGGAATAGAATCGACTGGAATGGAATGGAATGGAAAGGAATGGAATGGAATGGAATGGAATAGAACGGAATGGAGTGGATTGGACGGGAATGGGTGCGAATGGGAAGGAATGGAACGCAGTGGAGTGGGGAAGAGAGGATATGATTTGAATGGAATGCCATGGAATGGATTGGAGTGGAGTGGATTCTAGTGGAAAAAAATGCAATGGAATGGAATTTTATAGAATGAAATGAAATGGAATGGAATGGACTGGCGAGGAATGGAATAGAATGGAATGGAATGGAATGGAGACCATCATGTGGAATGGAGTGGAATGGAATGGAATGGAAGGGAATGGAATGGAATGGAATGGAATGGAATGGAATGGAATGGAATGGAATTGTGAAATGAAATTTGAGCTGACATTGTGCAACTGCAATCCTACAAGGGTTACATATTGAGAACTTGTTGAAAGAAAGGAATAGAATAAAGAGTGTGGAATGGAAAGGAATGGAATGGAATGGAATGGAATGAGATGGAAAGGAAGGGAATGGAATGGAAAGGAATTTGACGGTGAAGTAAAAAGTAAGCTGACATTCTGGAACTGCAATATAATCATTGTGACAGTTTGAGAAGTTGATGAAATAAGAATGGAATGGAATGGAGTGCAATTGAACATAATAGAAGAGAATGGAATGAAATCGAATTGAAAAGAATTGAATGGAATTGAATGGAATAGAATGGAATGGAATGGAAAATGGAATGGAATGGAATGAATGGAATGGAAGAATGGATGGCGTGGAGTGGAGTGGAGTGGAGTGGAATGGAATGGAATGGAATGGAATGGAATGGAATGGAAATGAATGGAATGGAACATGAAATAAAATGTGAGCTGATGTACTTCCACTGGAATCCAGCCAGGGTGACAGATTGAGGGCTTGTTGAAAGAAAGGAATAGAAAAGCATACTGTGGAGTGGAATGGAATGGAACGGAATGGAATGGAATGCAATCAAATGGAATGGAATGGTTAAATAAAATGTGAGCTGATATTGTGCCACTGCAATCCAGCCAGGGTGACAGATAAAGAACTTGTTGAAAGAAAGTAATAGAATCGAATAGTCTGGAATGGAATGGAATTGAGAGCATGGAAGAGAATGGAATGGAATGGAAAGAATGGAATGGAATGGAATCGAATGTAACAGTGAAATAAAATGTGAGCTGACATTGTGTCACTCCAACCATCCAGGGTGACCGATTGAGAACATGTTGAAAGAAAAGAAGAGAAGAGAATAGTGTGGATTGCAATTGAATGGAATGGATTGGAGTGTAATGGAACCGAATGGAAATGAATGGTATAGAATTGAGTGGAATGGAATGGAATTGAATGGAATGGAAAGGAATGGAATGGAATGGAATGGAATGGAATGGAATGGAATGGAATGGAATGGAATGGTTAAATAAAATGTGAGCTGACATTGTGCCACTGCAATCCAGCCAGGGTGACATACTGAGAACTTGTTGAAAGAAAGGAATGGAATAGAATTGTGTGGAATGGAATGGAATGGAATGGAATGGAATGGAATGGAATGGAATGGAATGGGATGGGATGGAATGCAATTGAACGGAATGGAACAGAACGGAATAGAATGGAATGGAGTGGAATGGAATGCAGTGGAATGGAGTGGAATGGAATGTAATGGTGAAATATAATGTGAGCTGAAATGGTGCCATTGCAATACTGCCAGGGCGATAGATTTATAACTTGTTTAAAGAAAAGAATAGAATAGAATAGTGTGCAATGTAAAGGAATGGAATTGAATGGAGTGGAAAGAAATGGAATCGAATGGAAAGGTGAAGTAAAATGTGAGCTGACATTGTGCCACTGCAATCCAGCCAGTGTGAGAGATTTAGAACTTGTTTAAAGAAAGGAATAGGATAGAATAGTGAGGAACTGCATGGAGTGGAGTGGAATGGAATGGAACATAATGGAATGGAATAGAGTAAAATGGAAAGGATTGGAATGGAATTGATTGGAAGGGAATGGAAGGGAATGTAATGGAATGGAAAGTCATGTATTGCTATGGATCGGAATGGAATGGAGTGGAATGACATTGAATGGAGTGGAATGGAATGGAAAGGAATGGAATGGATTGGAATGGAGTGGAGTGGAATGGAATGGAATGGAATGGAATGGAATGGAATGGAATGGAATGGAAAGGAATGGAATGGAATGGATTGGAGGGAATGGAATGGAATGGAATGGAATGGAATGGAATGGAATGGAAAGGAATGGAATGGAATGGATTGGAGTGGAATGGAATGGAATGGAATGGTGAAATGAATTGTGAGCTGATAATGTGCAACTGAATTCCAGCCAGAGGGACAGACGGAGAAGTTGTTGAAAGAAAGGAATAGAATAGAATAGTGTGGAATGGAATGGAAAAGAATAGAATGGAATTGATTGTAATTGAATCAAATTGAAGGGGTGCAATGGCAAGAAATGGAACGGAAAGGAATAAAATGGAATGGAATGGTGAAACAAAATGTGAGCTGACACTGAGGAACTGCAATCCAGCCAGGGTGACAGATTGAGAATTTATTGTAAGAAAGGAATAGAATAGAATAGTTTGGAATGGAATGGAATGGAATGGAATGGAATGGAATGGAATGGAATGGAATGTAGGGCAATGGAACGGAATGGAACTGTATGGAACAAAATGGAATGGAATGGAATGGAATGGAATGGAATGGAATGGAATGGAATGGATCAGAATGGAACGTAAAAGAAAATGTAAGCTGACATTGTGGAACTGCAATCCAGCAAGGGTGACAGATTGAGAACTTGTTGAAACAAAGGAATGGAATGGAATGGAATGGAATGGAATGGAATGGAGTGGAATGAATTGGAGTTCAATGGAATGGAGTGGATTGAAATGGAAAGGAATGGAATGGAGTGGCATGGCAGGGAATGGAATGGAATGTAACGTTGAAATATAACGTGAGTTGACATTCTGACACTGCAATAAAGCCAAGGTAACATATTGAGAACTTTCTGAAAGAAAGGAATAGAAAAGAACAGTGTAGATTGGAAGGGAATGGAACGGAATCGAATGAAATGGAAAGGAAAGGAGTGGAATGGAATTGAATGGAACGGAATGGAATGAAATGGAATGGAATGGGATGGAATGGAATGGAATGGAATGGAGTGAAGTTGAACATAATAGAGAAGGGAATGAAATCGATTGGAATAGAATTGAATGGAATTGAATGGAATAGAATGAAATGGAATGGAATGGAATGGAGGGGAATGGAATGGAACGGAAATGAATGTAATGGAACAGTGAAACAAAATGTGAGCTGCTATTCTGCCACTGCAATACAGCCTGGGTGACAGATTGAGAGCTTGTTGAAAGAAAGCAATGGAATAGCATAGTGTGGAATGGAATGGAATGGAATGGAATGGAATGGAATGGAATGGGGAAATAAAATGTGAGCGGATATTGTGCCACTGCAATCCAGCCAGGGTGACAGATTGAGAATTTGTTGAAAAAAGGACTAGAAACGAATAGTGTGGATTGGAATGGAGTGGAATGGAATGGAATGGAATGGAATGGAATGGAAAGGTGAAATAAAATGTGAGCTGATATTGTGCCACTGCAATACAGAGAGGGTGAGAGATTGAGAACCTGTGGAAAGAAAGGAAGATAATAGGATAGTGTGGAATGCAATGGAATGGAATGGAATGGAATGGAATGGAATGGAATGGAATGGAGTGTAATGGAACAGAATGGAAATGAATGGAATGGAATGCAATGGAAAGGAATGGAATTGGAATGGAATGGAAAAGAGTGGAATGGAATGGAATGGAATGGTGAAAGAAAATGTGAGCTGACACTGTGCCACTGAAATCCAGCCAGGGTGACATATTGAGAATTGTTGAAACAAGGGAGTAGAATAGAATAGTGTGCAATGTAATGGAATGGAAAGGAATGGAATGGAATGGAATGGAATGGAATGGAATGGAATGGAATGGAAGGGAATGGAGTGCAATGGAATGGAATGGAATGAAATCGAATGAAATGCATGGAGTGGAAAAGAAAGGAATGGAATGAAATGGTGTAACAAAATGCGAGCCGATATTGTGCCACTGAAATCCAGCCAGGGTGACAGAGGGTGATAGATTGAGAACATGTTGAAAGAAAGGAGTAGAATAGAGTAGTTTGGAATGGAATGGAATGAAATGCAATGGAGTGCAATGGAAGGAGTTGAACAGAAAGTAATGAAATGGAATGGAAGGGAATGTAATGAATGGAAAGGGAATGGAATGGAATGGTGAAATGAAATTTGAGCTGACACTGTACAACTGCAATCCTACAAGGTTACATATTGTGAACTTGTTGAAAGAAAGTAATAGAATAAAAGAGTGTGGAATGGAAAGGAGTGGAATGGAAGGGAATGGAATGGAATGGAATGGAATGGAATGGAAGGAACGGAATAGAATGGAATGGAATGGAATAGAATGGAAGGAATGGAATGGAATGGAATGTAAGGAATGGAATGGAATGGAGACCATCACGTGGAATGGAGTGAAATGTCATGGAATGGAATGGAATGGAATGGAATGCAATGGAAAGGAAGGGAATGGAATGGAATGACATGGAAAGGAAGGGAATGGAATGGAAAGGAATTTAATGGTGAAGTAAAAAGTAAGCTGACATTGTGGAACTGCAATATAAACAGGGTGACAGTTGAGAAGTTGATGAAATAAGAATGGAATGGAATGGAGTGCAATTGAATATAATAGAATAGAATGGAATGAAATCGAATTGAAAAGAATTGAACGGAATTGAATGGAATAGAATGAAATGGAATGGAATGGAATGGAATGGAATGGAATGGAAATGAATGGAATGGAACCGTGAAATAAAATGTGAGCTGATATACTTCACTGCAATCCAGCCAGGGTGACAGATTGAGATCTTGTTGAAAGAAAGTAATAGAGTAGCATACTGTGGAATGGAATGGAATGGAACCAAATGGAATGGAATGAAATGAAATGGAATGGAATGGTTAAATAAAATGTGAGCTGATATTGTGCCACTGCAATCCAGCCAGGGTGACAGATAAAGAACTTGTTGAAAGAAAGTAATAGAATCGAATAATCTGGAATGGAATGGAATGGAGTGCAATGGAAGAGAATGGAATGGAATGGAATGGAATAGAATGGAATGGAATGGAATGGAATGGAATGGAATGGAATGGAATGAACAGTGAAATAAATTGTGAGCTGACATTGTGTCACTGCAATGCACACAGGGTGACCGATTGAGAACTTGTTGAAAGAAAGGAATAGAAGAGAATAGTGTGGAATGCAATAGAATGGCAAGGAATGGAGTGTAATGGAACCGAATGGAAATAATGGAATGGAATGGAATGGAATGGATTGGAATGGAATGGAATGGAATGGTACGGAATGGAATGGTTAAAGTAAATGTGAGCTGACATTGTGCAACTGCAATACAGCCAGGGTGACATATTAAGAATTGTTGAAACAAAGCAGTAGAATAGAATAGTGTGGAATGTAAGGAAATGGAAAAGAATGGAAAGCAATGGAATGGAATGGAATGGAGTGCAATGGAACGGAAAGGAACGGAACGGAATGAAATGGAATGGAATGGAGTGGAAAAGAATGGAATGGAATGAAACGGAGTAACAAAATGTGAGCTGACATTGTGCTACTGCAATCCAGCAAGGGTGACAGATTGAGAACATGTTGAAAGAAAGGAGTAGAATAGAATAGTTTTGAGTGGAATGGAATGAAATGGAATGGAATGCAATGGAACTGAATTGACCAGAAAGTAATCAAATGGTATGGAAAAGAATGGAATGAATGGAATGGAATGGAATGCAACAGAATGGAATGAAACGGTGAAATGAAATATGAGCTGACATTGTGCCACTGCAATCCTACAAGGGTTACAGATTGAGAACTTGTTGAAAGAAAGGAATAGAATAAAATAGTGAATGGAATGGAATGGCATGGAATGGAATGGCATGGAATGGAATGGCATGGAATGGAATGGAATGGAATGGAATGGAATGGAATGGAATGGAGTGGCGTGGAGTGGATTGGAATGGAATGCAATGGAATGGAATAGAATGGAATAGAATGGAATTGGTTGCAAAGGAAAACAATGGAACAGAATGGAATGGAATGGAGTGGAATGGAATGGAATGGAATGGAATGGAATGGATTGGAATGGAAGGGAATGGATTGGAATGGAATGGAATGGAAAGGAAGGGTGAAATAAAATGTAGGGTGATACTGCAAAACTGAATTCCAGCCAGGGTGACAGATTGAGAAATTGTTGAATGGAAGGAATAGAATAGATTAGTGGGGAAATGAAAGGAATGGAATGGAATGGAATGAAATGGAATGAATGGAATGGAATGGTGAGCAACATGCGGAATGGAATTAAATGGAATTGAATGGAATGGAATGGAATCGAATCGAATTTATTGGAATGGAACTGTGAAATAAAATGTGTGCTGAATTTTTGCCACAGCAATCCAGACAGCGTGACAGACTCAGAACTTATTGAAAGAAAGTAATATAATAGAACAGTGTGGAATCGAATGTAATGGAATGGAATGGAATGAAATGGAATGGAATGGAGTGCAAGGGAATGGAATGGAATGGAAAGGAATGGAATGGAATGGAATGGAACAGTGAAATAAAATGGGAGCTGACATTGTGCCACTGCAATCCATCCAGGGTGACACATTGAGAACTGGTTGAAAGAAAGGAATAGAATAGAATCGTGTGGAGTGGAAAGGAATAGAATGAAATGGACTGGAATGGAATGGAGTGGAATGGAATGGAATGGAGTGCAATGGAATGGAATGGAATGGAATGGAATGAAATGGAATGGAGTGCATCGGAACAGAATGGAACGGAATGGAATGGAATAGAATGGAATGGAATGGATTGGAATGGAAAGGGAAAATAAAATGTGAGCTGACATAGTGCCAATGCAATGAAACCAGGGTGAGAGATTGATAACTTGTTGCAAGATAGGAATAGAATAGAATAGTGTGGAATGGAATGGAATGGAATAGAATGGAATGGAATGGAATGGAATGGAATGGAATGGAATGGAATGGAATGGAATGGAATGGAGTTCAATGGAACAGAATGGAACGGAATGGAATGAACTTGAATGGAATGGAATGGAATGCAATGGAATGGATTGGAAAGGAAAGGGGAAATAAAATGTGAGCTGACATAGTGCCACTGCAATCCAACCAGGGTGAGAGATTGAGAACTTGTCGCAAGATAGGAATAGAATAGAATAGTGTGGAATGGAAGGGAATGGAATGGAATGGAAAGGAACAGAATGGAACGGAACGGAGCAGAATGGAATGCAATGCAATGGAATGGAAAGGAGTGGAGTGGAATGGAGTGGAGGCGAATGTGAAGGAATGGAATGCAGTGTAGTGGAAAGGAATTTAGTGGAGAAGTGTGGATTTGAGTTGTATGGAATGGAATGGAATGGATTCGAGTTTAGTGGAGTGGATTATAGTGGAAAAGAATAGACTGGAATGGAATGGAATGGAACAGAATGGAATGGAATGGAATGGAATGCAGTGAATTGCAGTGAAGTGGATTGGAGTAGAATGGAATGGAATGGAGAGGAATGGAATGGAATGTAATACAATGGAATGGAATGCGATGCAGTGGATTGGAGTGGAGGCGCATGGAGGTGAATGGAATGCATTGGAATGGAATGGAATGGAATGGAACGGAACAGAAAAGAATGGAATGGAGTGGAATGCTATCGAATGCAATGGAATGGAAATTAATGGAATGGAATGTAAAAAACTTCAATGGAGTGCAGTGGAGTGGAATGGAGAAGTAAGGATGGGAGAGGAGTGCAGTGGAATGAAGTGGAATGGAATGGAATGGAATGGAGTGGAATGGAATGGAATGGAATGGAATGGAATGGAATGGAATGGACTGTAGTGGAAGCCAATTGGAAGGAATGTAATCCACTGGATTGGAGAGCAATGTACTGGCGAAGCGTGGATTTGAATTTAACAGAATGGAATGGAATATACTCGAGTGGAATGGAGTGGTTTACAGTGGAAAAGAATAGAATGGAATGGAATGGAATGGAATGGAATGGAATGGAATGGAATGGAAAAAATTGCTGTGCAGCACATTGGAGTGAAATGGAGAAGAAAGGAAGGGAGTGGAGGGGAGCGGAATGGAGTAGAATGGAATTGAAAAGAAAAGAATGGAATGGAAAGGAATGGACTGGAATGTAGGCGAATGTGAAGGAATGGAACGGAGTGGAGTGGTGAGGAGTGGAGTGGAGAAGAGTGGATTTGAATAGAATGGAATGGAATGGATTGGAGTGGATTCCAGTGGAAAAGAATGGAATGGAATGGAATGGAATTTAATGGAATGGGATGGAATGGAATGGAATGGAACGGAATGCAGTGGCATGGAACAGAATGGAGTGGAATGAACGGAGTGGAATGGAGTGGAATGGAACGGAATGGAATGGAATGGAATGGAATGCAATGGAATGGAATGGAATGGAATGGAATGCAATGGAAAGGAGTGGAAAGGAATGGATGCGATTCGGAAGGCATGGAACGCAGTGGAGTTGAGAGGAGTGCAGTAGACAATAGTGGATTTAAATAGAAAGGAATGGAATGTATTGGAGTGGAGTGGAGAGGATTCCAGTGAAAAGAAGGGAAGGGAATGGAATGGAGTGGAATGTAAAGGAATGGAATTGAATGGAATGGAAAAAAGTGGATGGGAGTGTACTAGAGTGGAATGGAGAAGGATGGAAGGGAGTGGGGTTGAGTGGAAAAGAGTGGAATGGAATGGAATGCAATGCAATGGAATGGAATGGAGTGGAATGGAATGGAAGTGAATGGGAACTAATGGAATTCAGTGGAGTGGAGAGGAGTGGAGTGGAGAATAGTGTATTTGAATGGAATGGAATGAAATGGATTGGATTGGAGTGGAGTGGGTTCTACGGGAAAAGAATGCAATGTAATGTAAAGTAATGGAATGGAATGGAAAGGAATGGAAAGGAATGGAATGGAAGGGAATGGAATGGAATGGATTGAAATGGAGTTGAATGGAAAGGAAAGGAATGAAATAAAGTGCAGTGGAGTGCAGTGGAGTGGAATGGAGAAGAAAGGAAGGAATTGGAGAGAATTGGAATGGAGTCTAATGGAATGGAGTGGAATGGAATGGAATAGAAAGCAATGGAAAGGAATGGAATGGAAAGGAATGGAATGGAATGGAATGGAATGGAATGGAATGGAATAGAGTGGACTGGAATGGAGGCGAAAGGGAAGGAATGCAATGCAGTGGAGTGGAGAGGAGCAGAGTGGAGAATAGTGGATTTGAATGGAATGGAAAGTAATGGAATGGATTAGAGTCGTGTGGAGTGGATTCTAGTTGAAAAAAATGGAAAGGAATGGAATGGAAAGGAATGGAATTGAATGGAATGGAATGGAGTGGACTGGAATGGGGGTGAATGGGAAGGAATGCAATCCAGTGGAGTGGAGAGGAGTGGAGTGGATTGCAATGGAATGGAATGCAAGGGATTGGAATGGAATGCAATGGAATGGAATGGGATGGAAGGGAATGGAAATGAATGCAATGCAATGGAATGGAATGGAGTGGATTCGACTGGAATAGAAGAGAATGGGAAGTAATGGAATGCAGTGGAGTGGAGAGGAGTGTAGTGGAGAAGAGTGGATTTGAATTGATTGCAATGAAATGCAATGGAATCAAACGGAATGGAATGAAGTGGACTGGAGTGTGGTGGATTGGAGTGGAATGGAATGGAATGGAAAGTAATGGAAAGAAATGTAATACAATGGAACGAAATAAAAAGGAATGGAATGGAATGGAATGGAATGGAATGGAATGGAATGGAATGGAAAGGAGTGGCGTGCAGTTTATTGGAATTGAATGGATTGGAGAGGAGTGTAGTGGAGTGGAGGGGAAAGGGAAGGAATGGATTGAAGTGAAGTGGATTGGAGTGGAATGGAGGGGAATCGATTGGATTCAGCTGGATTGGAATGGAATGGACTACAATGGAATGGAATGGAATGCAGTGGGTTGGAGGGGAGTTTCATGCGGGGAATGGATAGGAATGGAATGGAATGATATGGAACGGAACCGAACAGAACACAACGGAAGAGAGTGCAACGGAATGTAATGGAATGCAATGGAATGGAATGGAAAAAATTGTACTGGAGTGCAGTGGAGTTGAATAGAAAAGAAAGGAAGAGAGTGGAGTGGAGTGGAATGCAGTGGAATGGAATGGAATGGAATGGAATGGAAAGGAAAGGAATGGAGTTGACTTTAACTGAGGCGAATGGCAATTAATGGAATGCAGAGGAGTGGAGAGGGGTGGAGTGGAGAAGAGTGGATTTGAATGGAATTTAATGGAATGGAATGGAGTGGACTGGAGAGGAGTGGTCTGGATTCTAGTGGAAAAGAATGTAATGGAATGGAATGGATGGAATGGAATGGAATGGAAAAAAAGTGCTGTGGAGTGCAGTGGAGTGGAATGGAGAAGAAAGGAAGCAGTGGAGTGGAGTTGAATGGAGTGGAATGGAAAGTAGTGGAATGGAATGGAATGGAATGGAGTGGAATGGAATGGAGTGGAATGGAATGGCATGTCATGGAATGGAATGGAAAGGAATAGAATGGAATGCAATGAAATGGAATGAAATGGAAAGGAATGGAATAAAATGGAATGGAATGGAGTGGACTGGAATGGAGGCAAACGGGAAGGAATGAAATGCAGTTGAGTGGAGAAGAGTGGAGTGGAGAAAAGTGCACTTGAATTTAATGGAATTGAATTCAATGGAAGGGGTTGTAATGAAATGGAATGCAGTGGATTGGACTGGAGTGGATTGCAGTAGAATGGAATGGAATTGAAAATAATGGAATGCAGTAGAATGGAATGGAAAGGAATTCAATAGAATGGAATGAAAAGGAATGGGATGGAATGGAATGGAGAGGAACGGAGTGCAGTGTATTGGAAATGAATGGAATAGAGAGGATGGTGGTGGACTGTAGTGAAATGTGAAGGAATGGAAGGGAGTGGACTGGAGTGGAGTGGAGGATAAAGGAGGGGTGTAGATTGGATTCCGTAGGAATGGAATGGAATGGAATGGTATGGAAAGGAATGGAATTGAATGGAACGAAGTGGACTGGAGTGGAGTTGCATGGAGGTGAATTGAACGGAATGGAATGGGATGGAATGGAATGCAATGGAATGGAATGAAACGGAATGGAATGAATTGATTAGAATGGAAAGAAATGGAATGGAAAAAAGTGCAATGGAGTGCAGTGGAGTGGAATGGAAAAGAAAGGAAGGGAGTGGAGTGCAGGGGAATGGAGAGAAATGGAATAGAATGGAATGGAATGTATTGGACTGCAATGGAGGAAAATGGGAAGGAATGGAATAAAGAAGACTGGAAGGCAGTGGAGAGGAGAAGAGTAAATATGAATGGAATGGAATGGAATGGAATGGATTGGATTGGAGTGGAGTGGATTCTAGTGGAAAAGAATGGAATGGAATGGAATGAATGGAATGGAATGGATTGAATTGGAATGCAATGGAATGCAATGGAAGGGAATGGAATGAAATGGAATGCAGTTGAAGGGAAAATAATGGAATGGGATGGAATGGAATGGACGGGAATGCAGGTTAATGGGAAGGAAAGAAATGCAGCGGAGTGGAGAAGAGTGGAGTGCAGAAGAGAGAATTTGAACTGAATGGAATGAATATAAAAAACTGCAGTGGAGTGTAGTGTAGAGGAATGGAGAAGAAAGGAATCAAGTGGAGTGGAGTGGAATGGCAAGGAAGGGAATGGAATGGAATGGAATGGAACGGAATGCAATGGAATGGAACGGAACGGAACGGAACGGAACGGAATGGAATGGAATGGAATGGAATGGAATGGAGTGGATGGAAATGGGAAGGACTATAATGCAGTGGAGTGGAGAGGAGTGGAGTGGAGAATAGTGGATTTGAATGGAATGGAATGGAATGGAATGGAATGGATTGGAGTGGAACGGAGTGGATTCTAGTGGAAAAGAATGGAATGGAATGGAATGAATTGGAATGGAATGGAATGGAATGGAATGGAATGGAATGGAATGGAATGCAATGGAGAGAAATGGAATGGAATGGAATAAAGTGCAGTGGGGTGCAGTGGGGTGGAATGGAGAAGAAAGGAAGGAAGTGGAGTTGAGAGGAACGGAGTCAAATGGAATTTTATGAAATGGAGTGGAATGCAATGGAATGGAATTGAATGGAGTGGATTGGAATGGAGGCAAATGTGAAGGTAAGGAATGCACTGGTGTGCAGAGAGTAGAGTGCAGAAGAGTGGTTTTGAATTGAATGGAATGGAAAGAATGGACTGGAGTGGAGTGGAGTGGATTCAAGTTAAAGAATGCAATGGAATAGAACGGAATGGAATGGAATGGAATGGAATGAAATGGAATGAAATGGATTGAATGGAAAAAAGTGAAGTGGAGTGTAGTGGAGTGGAAGGGAGAAGAAAGGAGGCAGGGGAGTGGAGTGGAATAGAATGGAATGGAATGGAATGGAATGGTTTGGATTGGAGCTGAATGGGAGGGAAGGAATTGCAGTGGAGTGGAGAGGAGTGGAGAGGAGAAGAGTGGATTTGAATTGAATGTAATGGAATGCAATGGAATGGGATGGAATGGAATGGAATGCCATGGATTGGAGTGGATTGGATTGTGGTAGAATGGAATTGAATGGAAAGTAATGGAATAGAATGGAATACAATGGAACGGAATGAAAAGAATGGAATGCAATGGAATGTGGTGGAATGGATTGCACTATATTGGAAAAGAATGCAATGGAGTGGAGTGTGGTGGAGTGGAGTGGAATGGGAAGGAATGGAATGGAGTGGAGTGGATTGGAATGGAGGGGAGTAGATTGCATTCAGGTGCAATGGAAGGGATGAGAATGGAATGGAATTCTGTGGATTGGAGTGGAGTTGCATGGAGGGAAATGGAATGGAGTAGTGTGGAGTGGAATGGAATGGAATTGAATGGAATGGAAAAGAATGGAAAAATACAGTGGAGTGCAGTGGTGTTGAAAGGAGAAGAAAGGAAGGGAGTGGAGTGGACTGGAATGGAATGGAATAGAATGAAATGGAATAAAATGGAATGGAATGGAGAGGATTGGAATGGAGGCGAATGGGAAGGAATGGAATGCAATGGTGTCGAGAGGAGTGGAGTGCAGAAGAGTGGAGTTGAAATGAATGGAAATTAAAGGAATGGATTGGAGTGGAGTGGAGTGGATTCTAGTGGAAAAGAATATAATGGAATGGAATGCAATGGAATGGAATGGAGTGGACCGGAATGGAGTCGAATGGAACGCAGTGTACTGGAGAGGAGTGGAGGGGAGAAGTGCGGATATGAATTGAATGGAATGGAATGGAATAGATTGGAGTGGAATGGAGAGGAGTGGAGGGGAGAAGAGTGCATTTGAATTGAATGTAATGGAATGGAATGGATTAGAGAAGAGTGCAGTGGATTGTAGTGCAAAAGAAAGGAATGGAATAGAAAGAATTGGAATGGAATGGAATGGAAAGGAATGGAGTGGACTATAATGGAGGCGAATGGGAAGGAATGGAATGCACTGGAGTGGAGAGGAGTGGAGTGGAGAAGAATGGATTTGGATTGAATGAAATGGCATGGATTGGATTGGAATGGAGTGGATATTGTTGGAAAAGAGTTGAATGGAATGGAATGGAATGGATGGGAATGGAATGGAACGGAATGGAATGGAATGCAATGGAATATAATGGAATGGAATTGAATGGAAAGCAGTGGATTTGAGTGGAGTTGCGTGGAGGGGAATGGAATGGAACGGAATGAAATGGAATGCAGTGGAATGGAATGGAATGGAACGGAATGCAATAGAATGGAAAAAAGTGCAGTGGAGTGCAGTGGAGTGGAATGGAGAAGAAAGGAAGGGAGTGGGGTGGAGTGAAATGGAATGGAATTGAATGGAATATAATGGAATGGAATGGAGTGGAATGGAATGGAGTCGAATGGGAAAGAATGGAATGCAGTGGTGCGGAGAGGAGTGTAGTGCAAAAGACTGGATTTGAAATGAATGGAATGAAAAGGCATGGATTGGAGTGGAGTGGAGTTGATTGTACTGGAATAGAATGCAATGGAATGGAATGGAATGGAATGTAACGGAATGGAATGAATGGAAAAAAGTTCAGTGGAGTGAAGTGGAGTGGAATGGAGAAGAAAGGAATGGAGTGGACTGGAGTGGAATGGAACGTAAAGGAGTAGAGAGGAATCAGAAGCAATGGAAAGGAATGGAATGGAATGGAAGGTAATGGAATGGAATGGAAATGAATTCAGTGTGTTGGTGTGGAATTGCGAGGAGGGAAATATAATGGAATGGAATGGAATGGAATGGCATGGAATGGAATGGAATGGAGAAACGTGCAGTGGAGTGCGGTAGAGAGGAATGGAGAAGAAAGAATGGGAGTGGTGTGTAGTGGAAAGGAGTGAAATGGAATGGAATTGAATGAAATGGAAAGAATGGAATGAGTGGACTGGAATGGAGATGAATGGGACGGAATGGAATGCTATCGTGTGGAGAGGAGCGGAGTGCAGAAGAGTATATTTGAATTGAATAGAATGAAGAGGAATTTAATTTAACTGGAGAGGATTCTACGTGAAAAGAATGGCATAAAACTGAATGGAACGGAATGGAATGGATTGGAATGGAATAGAATGGAATGGAATAGAATGGAATGGAACGGAACGGAATGGAACGGAACGGAACGAAACGGAATGGAATGGAAAAAATTCAGTGGAGTGTAGTGGAGTGGAATGGAGAAGAAAGAAAGGGAGAGGAGTGGAGTGGAAAGGAGTGGAATGGAAAGGAATGGAATGGAATTGAATGGAATTGAATGGAATGGAGAGGACTGGAATGGAATGGAATGGAACAGAATGGAATGGAAAGGAATGGAATGGAATGGAGTGGACTGGAATGGAGGCGAATGTGAAGGAATGAAATGCAGTGGAGTGGAGAAGAGGGGAATGGAGAAGAGTAGATTTGAACTGAATGGAATGAAATGCAATGGATTGGGATGGAAAGGAATGGAATGCAGTGGATTGTAGTGGAGTGGATTGGAGTAGAATGGAATGGAATGGAAAGTAATGGAATTGAACGGAATACAGTGGAACAGAAAGAAAAGGAATTTAATGGAATGGAATAGAATGAAGTGGTTTGGAATGCAGTATATTGGAAATGAATGGAATGGAGAGGATTGTGGTGGAGTGCAGTGGAATGGGAAAGAATGTAATGGAGTGGAGTGGAGTGGAATGGAGGGGAGTAGGTTGGAATCAGGTGGAATGCAATGCAATGGAATGGAATGGAATGCAGAGGATTGGGGCGGAGTTGCGTGGAGGGGAATGGAATGGTATGGAATGGAATGGAATGGAATGGAATGCAATAGAATGGAAAAAAGTGCAGTGGAGTGTTGTGGAGTGGAATGGAGAAGAAATGAATGGAGTGGAGTTGACTGGAATGGAGTGGAAAGGACTGGAATGGAATGGAATACAATGGAATGGAATGGAGAGGATCGCAATGAAGGTGAATGGGTAGGAATGGAAAGCTGTGATATGGAGAGGAGTGGAGTTTAGAAGAGTGCAGTTGAATTGAATGGAATGGAAAGGAATGAAGTGCAGTGCAGAGGATTGGATTCTGGTATAAAAAAATGGAATGGAATGGAATTGAATGGAATGGAAAAAATTGCAGTGGAGTGAAGTGGAGTGGAATGGAGAAGAAAGTAAGGGAGTGTATTGGAATGGAGGGGAATGCAATGGAACGCAAACGTATGGGATATAATGGAATGAAATGCAGAGGATTGGAGTGGAGTGAATGGGAGTAGAATGGAATGGAATGGAAAGTAATGGAAGGGAATGAAATACAATGGAATGGAATGATAAGGAATGGAATGGAATGGAGTAGAGGGGAGTGCAGTGTATTGGAAATGAATGGAATGGAGAGGACTGTTGTGGATTGGAGTGGAATGTGAAGGAATGGAATGGAGTGGAGTGAAGTGGAGTGGAATGCAATGGAGAAAAGTACATTGGATTAAGGTGGAATGGCATGGAATGGAATGGAATGGAATGGAATGGATGGAATGGAATTAATAGAATGGAATGGAATGGAACTGAAAAAAGTGCAATGGAGTGCAGTGGAGTGGAATGGAGAAGAAAGAAGGGAGTGGAGTTGAGTGGAATGGAATGGAATGGAATGGAATAGAATGGAATGGATTGGAGTGTATTGGAATGAAGGCAAATGGGAAGGAATGGAATGCAGCGGTACGGAGTGGAGTGGAGTTTAGAAGACTGGAATGAATTAAATGCAATGGAACAAAATGAATTGGAGTGCAGTGGATTGGATTCTTGTATAAAATAATGGAATGGAATGGAATGGAAAGGAATGGAATGGAATGGAAGAAAATGGAATGGAATGGAATGAATGGAGAAAAGTGCAGTGGAGTTTAATGGAGTGGAATCGAGAAGAAAGGAAGGGAGTGGAGTGGAATGGAATGGAATGGAATGCAATGGAATGGGATGGAATGGAATGAAATGCAGGGGATTAGATTGGAGAATCTGGTAGTAGAATGGAATGGAATGGAAAGAAATGGAATGGAATGGAACACAATGAAATGGAATAATAAGGAATGGAATGGAATGGAATGGAGTGGAGTGCAGAGAATTGCAAATGAATGGAATGAGAAGAGTGTGGTGGACTGCGGCGGAATGGAAAGGAATTGAATGTAGTGGAGTAAAGTGGAGTGGAGTGCAATGGAGAGAAGTAGATTGGTTTAAGTCGGAATGGAATGGAATGAAATGGAATGGAATGGAATGGAATGGAATGCAGAGCATTGGAGTGGAGTGGCCTGGAGGGGAATGGAATGGAAAGGAATGGAATGGAATGGAATCAAACGGAATGGAATGAATGGAATGGAATGGATTAGAAGGGAAAAAAGTGCAGTGGAGTGCAGTGGAGTGGAATGGAGGATAAAGGAAGGGAATGGAGTATAGTGAAATGGAGTGGAATGGAATGCAATGGAGCATAGGGGACAGGAATGGAAGCTAATGGAAAGGAATGGAATGCAGTGGATAGGAGAGGAATGAAGTGGAGAAGAATGGATTTGAATGGAATGGAATGGAATGGAATGGAATGGAATGGAATGGATTGGAGTAGAGTGGATTCCAGTGGAATGGAGTGGAAATGGAATGGAATGGAATGGAATGGAATGGAAGGCAATGGAATGCAATGGAATGAATGCAAAAACGTGCAGTGGAGTTTATTGGAGTGGTATCGAGAAGAAAGGAACGGAGTGTAGTGGAATTGAGGGGAATGGAATGGAATGCAATGGAATGGGATGGAATGGAATGAAATGCAGGGGATTAGATTGGAGGGTATGGTAGCAGAATGGAATGGAATGGAAAGTAATAGAATGGAATGGAATACAATTAAATGGAATGATAAGGAATGGAATGGAATTGAATGGAGTAGAGTGCAGAGAATCGGAAATGAATGGAATGAGAGGAGTGTGGTGGACTGCAGTGGAATGGAAAGAAATTGAATGTAGTGGAGTGAAGTGGAGAGGAGTGCAATGGAGAGAAGTAGAACGGTTTAACTCGGAATGGAATGGAATGGTATGGAATGGAATGCAGAGCATTGGAGTGGAGTTCCTTGGAGGGGAATGGAATGGAATGGAATGGAATGGAATGGAATGGAATGGAATGTAATCAAACGGAATGGAATGAGTGGAATGGAATGGAAGGGAAAAAAGTGCAGTGGAGTGCAGTGGAGAGGAATGGAGGGGAAAGAAAGGGAAAGGAGTGTAGTGGAATGGAGTGGAATGGAATGCAAAGGAGCATAGGGGACTGGAAAGGAAGCTAATGGGAAAGAATGGAATGCAGTGGAGTGGAGAGGAGTGAAGTGGCGAAGAGTGGATTTGAATGGAATGGAATAAAATGGAATGGATTGGAGTGGATTCCAATGGAATGGAGTGGAATGGAATGGAATCGAATCGAATTGAATCGAATCGGCAGGAATGCATTGGAATGGAATGGAATGGAATGGATGGATTGGACTGGAATGGAATGAAATGGAATGGTATGGATTGGACTGGAATGGTGTCAAATGATAATGAAATGTATGCAGTTGTTGAGTGCAGAGGAGTGGAGTGGAGAAGAGTTGATTTGATTTGAATGGAATTGAAAGGAATGGAATGGAATGGAATGGAATGGAATGCAGTGGATTGGAATGGAATGGAATGCATTTAATTGGAATGGAGTGGATTGGAGAAGAATGGGAAGGAATCAAATGCAGTCAAGCGGAGAGGAGTGGAGTGGAGTACAGTAGATTTGAATTGAATGCAATAAATGGAATGGAATGGAGTGGAGTGGAGTGGAATCTAGTGGAAAACAGTGTAATGGATTGGAATGTATGTAATGTAATGGAATGGGGACGAATGGGAACGAATGAAATGCAGTGGAGTGGAGAGGTGTGGAGTGGAGAAGTGTGGATTTGAATTGAATGAAATTGAATGGAATAGACAGGAGTGGAGTGGAGAGGATTCTAGTGGAAAAAATGGAATGGAATGGAATGCAACGGAATGGAATGGAATGGAATGGAATGGAATGGAATGGAATGGAATGGATTGGAATGGAATGGAATGCAATGGAATGGATGGAACGGAATGAATGGAATGGAATGAATGAATGGAATGGAATGGAATGGAAAAAAGTGCAGTGGAGTGGAGTGGAGTGGAATGGAGAAGAAAGGAATGGAGTGGAGTTGAGTGGAATAGAGTGGAATGCAATGGAATGGAATCGAATAGAATGGAATGGATTGGAGTGTATTTGAATGAAGGCAAATTGGAAGGAATGGAATGCAGTTTTATGGAGTGGAGTGGAGTTTAGAAGACTGGAATGAATTGAATGCAATGGAAAAAAATGAGTTGGAGTGCAGTGGATTGGATTATTGTATAAAATAATGAATGGAATGGAGTGGAATAGAATGGAATGCAATGCAATGGAAGGCAAAGGAATGAATGGAAAAAAGTGCAGTGGAGTTTATTGGAGTGGAATCGAGAAGAAAGGAAAGGAGTGGAGTGGAATGGAGGGGAATGGAATGGAATGCAATGGAATGGGATGGAATGGAATGAAATGCAGGGGATTAGATTGGAGGGTATGCTAGTAGAATGTAAAGGAATGGAACGTAATGGAATGTAATGGAATACAATGAAATGGAATGATAAGGAATGGAATGGACTTGAGTGGAGTGGAGTGTATTGGAAATGAATGGAATGGAGTGGAGTTTGGTGGATTGGAGTGGAATGGGAAGGAATGGAATGGAGTGGAGTGAAGTGGTGTGGAGTGCAATGGAGGGAAGTAGATTGTACAAAGGTGGAATGGAATGGAATGGAATGGAATGGAATTGAATGGAATGCAGTGGATTGGAGTGATGTTGCATGGACAGGAATGGAATGGAATAGAATGGAATGGAATGGAATCAAAAGGAATGGAATGAATGGAATTGAATGGAATGGAATGGAAAAAAGTGCCGTGGGGTGCATTGGGAGTGGAATGGAGAAGAAAGGAAGGGAGAGGAGTGCAGTGCAACGGAGTGGAATTGAATGCAATGGAACACAGAGGACTGGAATGGAGGCGAATGATAAGGAATGGAATGCAGTGGAGTGGAGAGGAGTGGAGTGGAGAAGAGTGGATTTGAATTGAATGCAATGGAATGGAATGGAATGGAATGGATTAGAGAGGAGTGGAATGGATTCCAGTGGAAACGAATAGAATGGAATGAAATGGAATGGAATGGATGGAATGGAATGGAATGGAATCGACTAGAATGGAATGGAATTGACCGGAATGGAATAGAATCGACTGGAATGGAATGGAAAGGAATGGAATGGAATGAAATGGAATAGAACGGAATGGAGTGGATTGGACGGGAATGGGTGCGAATGGGAAGGAATGGAACGCAGTGGAGTGGGGAAGAGAGGATATGATTTGAATGGAATGGCATGGAATGGATTGGAGTGGAGTGGATTCTAGTGGAAAAAAATGCAATGGAATGGAATTTTATAGAATGAAATGGAATGGCGAGGAATGGAATAGAATGGAATGGAATGGAATGGAAAAAATTGCAGTGGAATATACTGGAGTGGAATGGAGAAGAAATGAAGCAAGTGGAGTGGAGTTAAATGGAGTGGAATGGAACGGAACGGAACGGAACAGAACGGAATGGAATGGAGTGAACTGGAATGGAGTCAAATGGGCAGAATGGTATGCAATTGAGTGCAGAGGAGTGGAGTGGAGAAGAGTGGATTTGAATTGATTGGAAAGGAATTCAATGGAAAGTAATGGAATGCAATGGAATGGAATGGAATGGAATGCAGTGGAATGGAGTGGAGTGGATTGGAGAAAAATGGGAAGGAATCGAATGCAGTGGAGTGGAGAGGAGAGGAGTGGAGAAGAGTGGATTTGAATTGAATGCAATGAAATCGAATGGATTGGAATGGAGTGGAGTGGATTCTAGTGGAAAACAAAGAAATGAATGGAATGGAATGGAATGGAATGAAATGGAATGTAATGGAGTGGAATGGAATGAAATGGAATGTAATGGAGTGGAATGGAATGAAATGGAATGTAATGGAGTGGAATGGAATGGAGTGGAATGGACTGGACAGGAATGGAGATGAATGGGAACAAACGGAATGCAGTGGAGTAGAGAGGACTGGAGTGGAGAAGTGTGGATTTGAATTGAATGAAATGGAATGGAATGCATTGGTGTGCAGTGGAGTGAATACTAGTGGATAAGAACAGAACGGAAAGGACCAGAATGAAACGGAATGGAATGGAATAGAATGGAATGGAATGGAATGGAATGGAATGGAATGGAATGGCAAGGAATTGAATGGAATGGAGTGGACAGGAATGGAGGTGAATGGGAAGAAACGGAAGGCACTGGAGTGTAGAGGAGTGGATCGGAGAAGAGTGGATTTGAAAAGATTGGAAGGCAATGCAAGGGAATGGAATAGAATGGAATGCAATGGATTGGAGTGCAGTTGTGTTGAGGGGAATGGAAAGGAATGGAATAGAATGGATTGGAATGGAATGGAATGCAATGGAATGGAATGGAACGGAATGGAATGGAATGAAACGGAATGGAATGAATGGAATGGAATGGAATGGAAAAAAGTGCAGTGGAGTGCAGTGGAGTGGAATGGAGAAGAAAGGAAGGGAGTGGAGTTGAGTGGAATAGAGTGGAATGCAATGGAATGGAATCGAATAGAATGGAATGGATTGGAGTGTATTTGAATGAAGGCAAATTGGAAGGAATGGAATGCAGTTTTATGGAGTGGAGTGGAGTTTAGAAGACTGGAATGAATTGAATGCAATGGAAAAAAATGAGTTGGAGTGCAGTGGATTGGATTATTGTATAAAATAATGAATGGAATGGAATGGAATGGAATAGAATGGAATGCAATGCAATGGAAGGCAAAGGAATGAATGGAAAAAATTGCAGTGGAGTTTATTGGAGTGGAATCGAGAAGAAAGGAAAGGAGTGGAGTGGAATGGAGGGGAATGGAATGGAATGCAATGGTTGGGATGGAATGGAATGAAATGCAGGGGATTAGATTGGAGGGTATGCTAGTAGAATGTAAAGGAATGGAACGTAATGGAATGTAATGGAATACAATGAAATGGAATGATAAGGAATGGAATGGACTTGAGTGGAGTGGAGTGTATTGGAAATGAATGGAATGGAGTGGAGTTGTGTGGATTGGAGTGGAATGGGAAGGAATGGAATGGAGTGGAGTGAAGTGGTGTGGAGTGCAATGGAGGGAAGTAGATTGTATAAAGGTGGAATGGAATGGAATGGAATGGAATGGAATGGAATGGAATGGAATGGAATGGAATGCAGTGGATTGGAGTGATGTTGAATGGACAGGAATGGAATGGAATAGAATGGAATGGAATGGAATCAAAAGGAATGGAATGAATGGAATTAAATGGAATGGAATGGAAAAAAGTGCGGTGGGGTGCATTGGGAGTGGAATGGAGAAGAAAGGAAGGGAGAGGAGTGCAGTGCAACGGAGTGGAATTGAATGCAACGGAACACAGAGGACTGGAAAGGAGGCGAATGATAAGGAATGGAATGCAGTGGAGTGGAGAGGAGTGGAGTGGAGAAGAGTGGATTTGAATTGAATGCAATGGAATGGAATGGAATGGAATGGATTAGAGAGGAGTGGAATGGATTCCAATGGAAACGAATAGAATGGAATGAAATGGAATAGAATGGAATGGAATGGGAATGGAATCGACTGGAATGGAATGGAATTGACAGGAATGGAATAGAATCGACTGGAATGGAATGGAATGGAAAGGAATGGAATGGAATGGAATGGAATAGAACGGAATGGAGTGGATTGGACGGGAATGGGTGCGAATGGGAAGGAATGGAACGCAGTGGAGTGGGGAAGAGAGGATATGATTTGAATGGAATGCCATGGAATGGATTGGATTGGAGTGGATTCTAGTGGAAAAAATGCAATGGAATGGAATTTTATAGAATGAAATGGAATGGAATGGAATGGCGAGGAATGGAATAGAATGGAATGGAATGGAATGGAGACCATAACGTGGAATGGAGTGGAATGGAATGGAATGGAAGGGAATGGAATGGAATGGAATGGAATGGAATGGAATTGTGAAATGAAATTTGAGCTGACATTGTGCAACTGCAATCCTACAAGGGTTACATATTGAGAACTTGTTGAAAGAAAGGAATAGAATAAAAGAGTGTGGAATGGAAAGGAATGGAAAGGAATGGAATGGAATGACATGGAAAGGAAGGGAATGGAATGGAAAGGAATTTGACGGTGAAGTAAAAAGTAAGCTGACATTCTGGAACTGCAATATAATCATTGTGACAGTTTGAGAAGTTGATGAAATAAGAATGGAATGGAATGGAGTGCAATTGAACATAATAGAAGAGAATGGAATGAAATCGAATTGAAAAGAATTGAATGGAATTGAATGGAATAGAATGGAATGGAATGGAATGGAATGGAATGGAATGGAATAGAATGGAATGGAATGGAATGGCGTGGAGTGGAGTGGAGTGGAGTGGAATGGAATGGAATGGAATGGAATGGAAATGAATGGAATGGAACAGTGAAATAAAATGTGAGCTGATGTACTTCCACTGGAATCCAGCCAGGGTGACAGATTGAGGGCTTGTTGAAAGAAAGGAATAGAAAAGCATACTGTGGAGTGGAATGGAATGGAACGGAATGGAATGGAATGGAATCAAATGGAATGGAATGGTTAAATAAAATGTGAGCTGATATTGTGCCACTGCAATCCAGCCAGGGTGACAGATAAAGAACTTGTTGAAAGAAAGTAATAGAATCGAATAGTCTGGAATGGAATGGAATTGAGAGCAATGGAAGAGAATGGAATGGAATGGAAAGAATGGAATGGAATGGAATGGAATCGAATGTAACAGTGAAATAAAATGTGAGCTGACATTGTGTCACTCCAACCATCCAGGGTGACCGATTGAGAACATGTTGAAAGAAAAGAAGAGAAGAGAATAGTGTGGATTGCAATTGAATGGAATGGATTGGAGTGTAATGGAACCGAATGGAAATGAATGGTATAGAATTGAGTGGAATGGAATGGAATTGAATGGAATGGAAAGGAATGGAATGGAATGGAATGGAATGGAATGGAATGGAATGGAATGGAATGGAATGGTTAAAGTAAATGTGAGCTGACATTGTGCCACTGCAATCCAGCCAGGGTGACATACTGAGAACTTGTTGAAAGAAAGGAATAGAATAGAATTGTGTGGAACGGAATGGAATGGAATGGAATGGAATGGAATGGAATGGAATGGGATGGGATGGAATGCAATGGAACGGAATGGAACAGAACGGAATAGAATGGAATGGAGTGGAATGGAATGCAGTGGAATGGAGTGGAATGGAATGTAATGGTGAAATAAAATGTGAGCTGAAATGGTGCCATTGCAATACTGCCAGGGCGATAGATTTAGACTTGTTTAAAGAAAAGAATAGAATAGAATAGTGTGCAATGTAAAGGAATGGAATTGAATGGAGTGGAAAGAAATGGAATCGAATGGAAAGGTGAAGTAAAATGTGAGCTGACATTGTGCCACTGCAATCCAGCCAGGGTGAGAGATTTAGAACTTGTTTAAAGAAAGGAATAGGATAGAATAGTGAGGAACTGCATGGAGTGGAGTGGAATGGAATGGAACATAATGGAATGGAATAGAGTAAAATGGAAAGGATTGGAATGGAATTGATTGGAAGGGAATGGAAGGGAATGTAATGGAATGGAAAGTCATGTATTGCTATGGATCGGAATGGAATGGAGTGGAATGACATTGAATGGAGTGGAATGGAATGGAAAGGAATGGAATGGAATGGAATGGAGTGGATGGATGGAATGGAATGGAATGGAATGGAATGGATGGAAGGAATGGAATGGAATGGATTGGAGTGGAATGGAATGGAATGGAATGGTGAAATGAATTGTGAGCTGATAATGTGCAACTGAATTCCAGCCAGAGGGACAGATGGAGAAGTTGTTGAAAGAAAGGAATAGAATAGAATAGTGTGGAATGGAATGGAAAAGAATAGAATGGAATTGATTGTAATTGAATCAAATTGAAGGGGTGCAATGGCAAGGAATGGAACGGAAAGGAATAAAATGGAATGGAATGGTGAAATAAAATGTGAGCTGACACTGAGGAACTGCAATCCAGCCAGGGTGACAGATTGAGAATTTATTGTAAGAAAGGAATAGAATAGAATAGTTTGGAATGGAATGGAATGGAATGAATGGAATGGAATGGAATGGAATGTGGGCAATGGAAGGTGGAATGTATGGAACAAAATGGAATGGAATGGAATGGAATGGAATGGAATGGAATGGATGGATGGAAGAAAAAAAAATAAGCAATTGTGAACTGCAATCAGCAAGGTGACAGATTGAGAACTTGTTGAAACAAAGGAATGGAATGGAATGGAATGGAATGGAATGGAATGAAATGGAGTGGAATGAATTGGAGTTCAATGGAATGGAGTGGATGAAATGGAAGGAATGGAATGGAATGGAATGGCAGGAATGGAATGGAATGTAACGTTGAAATATAACGTGAGTTGACATTCTGACACTGCAATAAACCAAGGTAACATATGAGAACTTCTGAAAGAAAGAATAGAAAAGAAAGTGTAGATTGGAAGGGAATGGAACGGAATCGAATGAAATGGAAAGGAAAGGAGTGGAATGGAATTGAAGGAACGGAATGGAATGAAATGGAATGGAATGGGATGGAATGGAATGGAATGGAATGGAGTGAAGTTGAACATAATAGAAGAGAATGGAATGAAATCGATTGGAATAGAATTGAATGGAATTGAATGGAATAGAATGAAATGGAATGGAATGGAATGGAGGGGAATGGAATGGAATGGAAATGAATGTAATGGAACAGTGAAACAAAATGTGAGCTGCTATTCTGCCACTGCAATACAGCCAGGGTGACAGATTGAGAGCTTGTTGAAAGAAAGCAATGGAATAGCATAGTGTGGAATGGAATGGAATGGAATGGAATGGATGGAATGGAATGGAATGGAATGGAATGGAATGGGGAAATAAAATGTGAGCGGATATTGTGCCACTGCAATCCAGCCAGGGTGACAGATTGAGAATTTGTTGAAAAAAGGACTAGAAACGAATAGTGTGGATTGGAATGGAGTGGAATGGGAATGGAATGGAATGGAATGGAATGGAATGGAATGGAATGGAAAGGTGAAATAAAATGTGAGCTGACATTGTGCCACTGCAATTCAGAGAGGGTGAGAGATTGAGAACCTGTGGAAAGAAAGGAAGATAATAGGATAGTGTGGAATGCAATGGAATGGAATGGAATGGAATGGAATGGAATGGAATGGAATGGAATGGATGGAGTGTAATGGAACAGAATGGAAATGAATGGAATGGAATGCAATGGAAAGGAATGGAATTGGAATGGAATGGAAAAGAGTGGAATGGAATGGAATGGAATGGTGAAAGAAAATGTGAGCTGACACTGTGCCACTGAAATCCAGCCAGGGTGACATATTGAGAATTGTTGAAACAAGGGAGTAGAATAGAATAGTGTGCAATGTAATGGAATGGAAAGGAATGGAATGGAATGGAATGGAATGGAATGGAATGGAATGGAATGGAAGGGAATGGAGTGCAATGGAATGGAATGGAATGAAATCGAATGAAATGGCATGGAGTGGAAAAGAAAGGAATGGAATGAAATGGTGTAACAAAATGCGAGCCGACATTGTGCCACTGAAATCCAGCCAGGGTGACAGAGGGTGATAGATTGAGAACATGTTGAAAGAAAGGAGTAGAATAGAGTAGTTTGGAATGGAATGGAATGAAATGCAATGGAGTGCAATGGAACGGAGTTGAACAGAAAGTAATGAAATGGAATGGAAGGGAATGTAATGAATGGAAAGGAATGGAATGGAATGGAATGGTGAAATGAAATTTGAGCTGACACTGTACAACTGCAATCCTACAAGGGTTACATATTGTGAACTTGTTGAAAGAAAGGAATAGAATAAAAGAGTGTGGAATGGAAAGGAGTGGAATGGAAGGGAATGGAATGGAATGGAATGGAATGGAAGGAACGGAATAGAATGGAATGGAATGGAATAGAATGGAAGGAATGGAATGGGAAAATGGAGAGACCATCACGTGGAATGGAGTGAAATATCATGGAATGGAATGGAATGGAATGGAATGCAATGGAAAGGAAGGGAATGGAATGGAATGACATGGAAAGGAAGGGAATGGAATGGAAAGGAATTTAATGGTGAAGTAAAAAGTAAGCTGACATTGTGGAACTGCAATATAAACAGGGTGACAGTTTGAGAAGTTGATGAAATAAGAATGGAATGGAATGGAGTGCAATTGAATATAATAGAAGAGAATGGAATGAAATCGAATTGAAAAGAATTGAACGGAATTGAATGGAATAGAATGAAATGGATGGAATGGAATGGAATGGAATGGAATGGAATGGAATGGAATGGAAATGAATGGAATGGAACCGTGAAATAAAATGTGAGCTGATATACTTCCACTGCAATCCAGCCAGGGTGACAGATTGAGATCTTGTTGAAAGAAAGTAATAGAGTAGCATACTGTGGAATGGAATGGAATGGAATGAAATGGAATGGAATGTAATGAAATGGAATGGAATGGTTAAATAAAATGTGAGCTGATATTGTGCCACTGCAATCCAGCCAGGGTGACAGATAAAGAACTTGTTGAAAGAAAGTAATAGAATCGAATAATCTGGAATGGAATGGAATGGAGTGCAATGGAAGAGAATGGAATGGAATGGAATGGAATAAATGGAATGGAATGGAATGGAATGGAATGGAATGAACAGTGAAATAAATTGTGAGCTGACATTGTGTCACTGCAATGCACACAGGGTGACCGATTGAGAACTTGTTGAAAGAAAGGAAGAGAAGAGAATAGTGTGGAATGCAATAGAATGGCAAGGAATGGAGTGTAATGGAACCGAATGGAAATGAATGGAATGGAATGGAATGGAATGGAATGGAATGGAATGGTACGGAATGGAATGGTTAAAGTAAATGTGAGCTGACATTGTGCAACTGCAATACAGCCAGGGTGACATATTAAGAATTGTTGAAACAAAGCAGTAGAATAGAATAGTGTGGAATGTAAGGAAATGGAAAAGAATGGAAAGCAATGGAATGGAATGGAATGGAGTGCAATGGAACGGAAAGGAACGGAACGGAATGAAATGGAATGGAATGGATTGGAAAAGAATGGAATGGAATGAAACGGAGTAACAAAATGTGAGCTGACATTGTGCTAATGCAATCCAGCAAGGGTGACAGATTGAGAACATGTTGAAAGAAAGGAGTAGAATAGAATAGTTTGAGTGGAATGGAATGAAATGGAATGGAATGCAATGGAACTGAATTGACCAGAAAGTAATCAAATGGTATGGAAAAGAATGGAATGAATGGAATGGAATGGAATGCAACAGAATGGAATGAAACGGTGAAATGAAATATGAGCTGACATTGTGCCACTGCAATCCTACAAGGGTTACAGATTGAGAACTTGTTGAAAGAAAGGAATAGAATAAAATAGTGAATGGAATGGAATGGCATGGAATGGAATGGCATGGAATGGAATGGCATGGAATGGAATGGAATGGAATGGAATGGAATGGAATGGAGTGGCGTGGAGTGGATTGGAATGGAATGCAATGGAATGGAATAGAATGGAATAGAATGGAATTGGTTGCAAAGGAAAAGAATGGAACAGAATGGAATGGAATGGAGTGGAATGGAATGGAATGGAATGGATTGGAATGGAAGGGAATGGATTGGAATGGAATGGAATGGAAAGGAAGGGTGAAATAAAATGTAGGGTGATACTGCAAAACTGAATTCCAGCCAGGGTGACAGATTGAGAAATTGTTGAATGGAAGGAATAGAATAGATTAGTGGGGAAATGAAAGGAATGGAATGGAATGGAATGAAATGGAATGAATGGAATGGAATGGTGAGCAACATGCGGAATGGAATTAAATGGAATTGAATGGAATGGAATGGAATCGAATCGAATTTATTGGAATGGAACTGTGAAATAAAATGTGTGCTGAATTTTTGCCACAGCAATCCAGACAGCGTGACAGACTCAGAACTTATTGAAAGAAAGTAATATAATAGAACAGTGTGGAATCGAATGTAATGGAATGGAATGGAATGAAATGGAATGGAATGGAGTGCAAGGGAATGGAATGGAATGGAAAGGAATGGAATGGAATGGAATGGAACAGTGAAATAAAATGGGAGCTGACATTGTGCCACTGCAATCCATCCAGGGTGACACATTGAGAACTGGTTGAAAGAAAGGAATAGAATAGAATCGTGTGGAGTGGAAAGGAATAGAATGAAATGGACTGGAATGGAATGGAGTGGAATGGAATGGAATGGAGTGCAATGGAATGGAATGGAATGGAATGGAATGAAATGGAATGGAGTGCATCGGAACAGAATGGAACGGAATGGAATGGAATAGAATGGAATGGAATGGATTGGAATGGAAAGGGAAAATAAAATGTGAGCTGACATAGTGCCAATGCAATGAAACCAGGGTGAGAGATTGATAACTTGTTGCAAGATAGGAATAGAATAGAATAGTGTGGAATGGAATGGAATGGAATAGAATGGAATGGAATGGAATGGAATGGAATGGAATGGAATGGAATGGAATGGAGTTCAATGGAACAGAATGGAACGGAATGGAATGAACTTGAATGGAATGGAATGGAATGCAATGGAATGGATTGGAAAGGAAAGGGGAAATAAAATGTGAGCTGACATAGTGCCACTGCAATCCAACCAGGGTGAGAGATTGAGAACTTGTCGCAAGATAGGAATAGAATAGAATAGTGTGGAATGGAAGGGAATGGAATGGAATGGAAAGGAACAGAATGGAACGGAACGGAGCAGATGGAATGCAATGCAATGGAATGGAAAGGAGTGGAGTGGAATGGAGTGGAGGCGAATGTGAAGGAATGGAATGCAGTGTAGTGGAAAGGAATTTAGTGGAGAAGTGTGGATTTGAGTTGTATGGAATGGAATGGAATGGATTCGAGTTTAGTGGAGTGGATTATAGTGGAAAAGAATAGACTGGAATGGAATGGAATGGAACAGAATGGAATGGAATGGAATGGAATGCAGTGAATTGCAGTGAAGTGGATTGGAGTAGAATGGAATGGAATGGAGAGGAATGGAATGGAATGTAATACAATGGAATGGAATGCGATGCAGTGGATTGGAGTGGAGGCGCATGGAGGTGAATGGAATGCATTGGAATGGAATGGAATGGAATGGAACGGAACAGAAAAGAATGGAATGGAGTGGAATGCTATCGAATGCAATGGAATGGAAATTAATGGAATGGAATGGAAAAAACTTCAATGGAGTGCAGTGGAGTGGAATGGAGAAGTAAGGATGGGAGAGGAGTGCAGTGGAATGAAGTGGAATGGAATGGAATGGAATGGAGTGGAATGGAATGGAATGGAATGGAATGGAATGGAATGGAATGGAATGGAATGTAGTGGAAGCCAATTGGAAGGAATGTAATCCACTGGATTGGAGAGCAATGTACTGGCGAAGGGTGGATTTGAATTTAACAGAATGGAATGGAATATACTCGAGTGGAATGGAGTGGTTTACAGTGGAAAAGAATAGAATGGAATGGAATGGAATGGAATGGAATGGAATGGAATGGAATGGAATGGAAAAAATTGCTGTGCAGCACATTGGAGTGAAATGGAGAAGAAAGGAAGGGAGTGGAGGGGAGCGGAATGGAGTAGAATGGAATTGAAAAGAAAAGAATGGAATGGAAAGGAATGGACTGGAATGTAGGCGAATGTGAAGGAATGGAACGGAGTGGAGTGGTGAGGAGTGGAGTGGAGAAGAGTGGATTTGAATAGAATGGAATGGAATGGATTGGAGTGGATTCCAGTGGAAAAGAATGGAATGGAATGGAATGGAATTTAATGGAATGGAATGGAATGGAATGGAACGGAATGCAGTGGCATGGAACAGAATGGAGTGGAATGAACGGAGTGGAATGGAGTGGAATGGAACGGAATGGAATGGAATGGAATGGAATGCAATGGAATGGAATGGAATGGAATGGAATGCAATGGAAAGGAGTGGAAAGGAATGGATGCGATTCGGAAGGCATGGAACGCAGTGGAGTTGAGAGGAGTGCAGTAGACAATAGTGGATTTAAATAGAAAGGAATGGAATGTATTGGAGTGGAGTGGAGAGGATTCCAGTGAAAAGAAGGGAAGGGAATGGAATGGAGTGGAATGTAAAGGAATGGAATTGAATGGAATGGAAAAAAGTGGATGGGAGTGTACTAGAGTGGAATGGAGAAGGATGGAAGGGAGTGGGGTTGAGTGGAAAAGAGTGGAATGGAATGGAATGCAATGCAATGGAATGGAATGGAGTGGAATGGAATGGAAGTGAATGGGAACTAATGGAATTCAGTGGAGTGGAGAGGAGTGGAGTGGAGAATAGTGTATTTGAATGGAATGGAATGAAATGGATTGGATTGGAGTGGAGTGGGTTCTACGGGAAAAGAATGCAATGTAATGTAAAGTAATGGAATGGAATGGAAAGGAATGGAAAGGAATGGAATGGAAGGGAATGGAATGGAATGGATTGAAATGGAGTTGAATGGAAAGGAAAGGAATGAAATAAAGTGCAGTGGAGTGCAGTGGAGTGGAATGGAGAAGAAAGGAAGGAATTGGAGAGAATTGGAATGGAGTCTAATGGAATGGAGTGGAATGGAATGGAATAGAAAGCAATGGAAAGGAATGGAATGGAAAGGAATGGAATGGAATGGAATGGAATGGAATAGAGTGGACTGGAATGGAGGCGAAAGGGAAGGAATGCAATGCAGTGGAGTGGAGAGGAGCAGAGTGGAGAATAGTGGATTTGAATGGAATGGAAAGTAATGGAATGGATTAGAGTCGTGTGGAGTGGATTCTAGTTGAAAAAAATGGAAAGGAATGGAATGGAAAGGAATGGAATTGAATGGAATGGAATGGAGTGGACTGGAATGGGGGTGAATGGGAAGGAATGCAATCCAGTGGAGTGGAGAGGAGTGGAGTGGATTGCAATGGAATGGAATGCAAGGGATTGGAATGGAATGCAATGGAATGGAATGGGATGGAAGGGAATGGAAATGAATGCAATGCAATGGAATGGAATGGAGTGGATTCGACTGGAATAGAAGAGAATGGGAAGTAATGGAATGCAGTGGAGTGGAGAGGAGTGTAGTGGAGAAGAGTGGATTTGAATTGATTGCAATGAAATGCAATGGAATCAAACGGAATGGAATGAAGTGGACTGGAGTGTGGTGGATTGGAGTGGAATGGAATGGAATGGAAAGTAATGGAAAGAAATGTAATACAATGGAACGAAATAAAAAGGAATGGAATGGAATGGAATGGAATGGAATGGAATGGAATGGAATGGAATGGAATGGAAAGGAGTGGAGTGCAGTTTATTGGAATTGAATGGATTGGAGAGGAGTGTAGTGGAGTGGAGGGGAAAGGGAAGGAATGGATTGAAGTGAAGTGGATTGGAGTGGAATGGAGGGGAATCGATTGGATTCAGCTGGATTGGAATGGAATGGACTACAATGGAATGGAATGGAATGCAGTGGGTTGGAGGGGAGTTTCATGCGGGGAATGGATAGGAATGGAATGGAATGATATGGAACGGAACCGAACAGAACACAACGGAAGAGAGTGCAACGGAATGTAATGGAATGCAATGGAATGGAATGGAAAAAATTGTACTGGAGTGCAGTGGAGTTGAATAGAAAAGAAAGGAAGAGAGTGGAGTGGAGTGGAATGCAGTGGAATGGAATGGAATGGAATGGAATGGAATGGAAAGGAAAGGAATGGAGTTGACTTTAACTGAGGCGAATGGCAATTAATGGAATGCAGAGGAGTGGAGAGGGGTGGAGTGGAGAAGAGTGGATTTGAATGGAATTTAATGGAATGGAATGGAGTGGACTGGAGAGGAGTGGTCTGGATTCTAGTGGAAAAGAATGTAATGGAATGGAATGGAATGGAATGGAATGGAATGGAAAAAAAGTGCTGTGGAGTGCAGTGGAGTGGAATGGAGAAGAAAGGAAGCAGTGGAGTGGAGTTGAATGGAGTGGAATGGAAAGTAGTGGAATGGAATGGAATGGAATGGAGTGGAATGGAATGGAGTGGAATGGAATGGCATGTCATGGAATGGAATGGAAAGGAATAGAATGGAATGCAATGAAATGGAATGAAATGGAAAGGAATGGAATAAAATGGAATGGAATGGAGTGGACTGGAATGGAGGCAAACGGGAAGGAATGAAATGCAGTTGAGTGGAGAAGAGTGGAGTGGAGAAAAGTGCACTTGAATTTAATGGAATTGAATTCAATGGAAGGGGTTGTAATGAAATGGAATGCAGTGGATTGGACTGGAGTGGATTGCAGTAGAATGGAATGGAATTGAAAATAATGGAATGCAGTAGAATGGAATGGAAAGGAATTCAATAGAATGGAATGAAAAGGAATGGGATGGAATGGAATGGAGAGGAACGGAGTGCAGTGTATTGGAAATGAATGGAATAGAGAGGATGGTGGTGGACTGTAGTGAAATGTGAAGGAATGGAAGGGAGTGGACTGGAGTGGAGTGGAGGATAAAGGAGGGGTGTAGATTGGATTCCGTAGGAATGGAATGGAATGGAATGGTATGGAAAGGAATGGAATTGAATGGAACGAAGTGGACTGGAGTGGAGTTGCATGGAGGTGAATTGAACGGAATGGAATGGGATGGAATGGAATGCAATGGAATGGAATGAAACGGAATGGAATGAATTGATTAGAATGGAAAGAAATGGAATGGAAAAAAGTGCAATGGAGTGCAGTGGAGTGGAATGGAAAAGAAAGGAAGGGAGTGGAGTGCAGGGGAATGGAGAGAAATGGAATAGAATGGAATGGAATGTATTGGACTGCAATGGAGGAAAATGGGAAGGAATGGAATAAAGAAGACTGGAAGGCAGTGGAGAGGAGAAGAGTAAATATGAATGGAATGGAATGGAATGGAATGGATTGGATTGGAGTGGAGTGGATTCTAGTGGAAAAGAATGGAATGGAATGGAATGGAATGGAATGGATTGAATTGGAATGCAATGGAATGCAATGGAAGGGAATGGAATGAAATGGAATGCAGTTGAAGGGAAAATAATGGAATGGGATGGAATGGAATGGACGGGAATGCAGGTTAATGGGAAGGAAAGAAATGCAGCGGAGTGGAGAAGAGTGGAGTGCAGAAGAGAGAATTTGAACTGAATGGAATGAATATAAAAAACTGCAGTGGAGTGTAGTGTAGAGGAATGGAGAAGAAAGGAATCAAGTGGAGTGGAGTGGAATGGCAAGGAAGGGAATGGAATGGAATGGAACGGAATGCAATGGAATGGAACGGAACGGAACGGAACAGAATGGAATGGAATGGAATGGAATGGAATGGAATGGAATGGAGTGGATGGAAATGGGAAGGACTATAATGCAGTGGAGTGGAGAGGAGTGGAGTGGAGAATAGTGGATTTGAATGGAATGGAATGGAATGGAATGGAATGGAATGGAATGGATTGGAGTGGAACGGAGTGGATTCTAGTGGAAAAGAATGGAATGGAATGGAATGAATTGGAATGGAATGGAATGGAATGGAATGGAATGGAATGGAATGGAATGCAATGGAGAGAAATGGAATGGAATGGAATAAAGTGCAGTGGGGTGCAGTGGGGTGGAATGGAGAAGAAAGGAAGGAAGTGGAGTTGAGAGGAACGGAGTCAAATGGAATTTTATGAAATGGAGTGGAATGCAATGGAATGGAATTGAATGGAGTGGATTGGAATGGAGGCAAATGTGAAGGTAAGAATGCACTGGTGTGCAGAGAGTAGAGTGCAGAAGAGTGGTTTTGAATTGAATGGAATGGAAAGAATGGACTGGAGTGGAGTGGAGTGGATTCAAGTTAAAGAATGCAATGGAATAGAACGGAATGGAATGGAATGGAATGGAATGAAATGGAATGAAATGGATTGAATGGAAAAAAGTGAAGTGGAGTGTAGTGGAGTGGAAGGGAGAAGAAAGGAGGCAGGGGAGTGGAGTGGAATAGAATGGAATGGAATGGAATGGAATGGTTTGGATTGGAGCTGAATGGGAGGGAAGGAATTGCAGTGGAGTGGAGAGGAGTGGAGAGGAGAAGAGTGGATTTGAATTGAATGTAATGGAATGCAATGGAATGGGATGGAATGGAATGGAATGCCATGGATTGGAGTGGATTGGATTGTGGTAGAATGGAATTGAATGGAAAGTAATGGAATAGAATGGAATACAATGGAACGGAATGAAAAGAATGGAATGCAATGGAATGTGGTGGAATGGATTGCACTATATTGGAAAAGAATGCAATGGAGTGGAGTGTGGTGGAGTGGAGTGGAATGGAAAGGAATGGAATGGAGTGGAGTGGATTGGAATGGAGGGGAGTAGATTGCATTCAGGTGCAATGGAAGGGATGAGAATGGAATGGAATTCTGTGGATTGGAGTGGAGTTGCATGGAGGGAAATGGAATGGAGTAGTGTGGAGTGGAATGGAATGGAATTGAATGGAATGGAAAAGAATGGAAAAAATACAGTGGAGTGCAGTGGTGTTGAAAGGAGAAGAAAGGAAGGGAGTGGAGTGGACTGGAATGGAATGGAATAGAATGAAATGGAATAAAATGGAATGGAATGGAGAGGATTGGAATGGAGGCGAATGGGAAGGAATGGAATGCAATGGTGTCGAGAGGAGTGGAGTGCAGAAGAGTGGAGTTGAAATGAATGGAAATTAAAGGAATGGATTGGAGTGGAGTGGAGTGGATTCTAGTGGAAAAGAATATAATGGAATGGAATGCAATGGAATGGAATGGAGTGGACCGGAATGGAGTCGAATGGAACGCAGTGTACTGGAGAGGAGTGGAGGGGAGAAGTGCGGATATGAATTGAATGGAATGGAATGGAATAGATTGGAGTGGAATGGAGAGGAGTGGAGGGGAGAAGAGTGCATTTGAATTGAATGTAATGGAATGGAATGGATTAGAGAAGAGTGCAGTGGATTGTAGTGCAAAAGAAAGGAATGGAATAGAAAGAATTGGAATGGAATGGAATGGAAAGGAATGGAGTGGACTATAATGGAGGCGAATGGGAAGGAATGGAATGCACTGGAGTGGAGAGGAGTGGAGTGGAGAAGAATGGATTTGGATTGAATGAAATGGCATGGATTGGATTGGAATGGAGTGGATATTGTTGGAAAAGAGTTGAATGGAATGGAATGGAATGGATGGGAATGGAATGGAACGGAATGGAATGGAATGCAATGGAATATAATGGAATGGAATTGAATGGAAAGCAGTGGATTTGAGTGGAGTTGCGTGGAGGGGAATGGAATGGAACGGAATGAAATGGAATGCAGTGGAATGGAATGGAATGGAACGGAATGCAATAGAATGGAAAAAAGTGCAGTGGAGTGCAGTGGAGTGGAATGGAGAAGAAAGGAAGGGAGTGGGGTGGAGTGAAATGGAATGGAATTGAATGGAATAAAATGGAATGGAATGGAGTGGAATGGAATGGAGTCGAATGGGAAAGAATGGAATGCAGTGGTGCGGAGAGGAGTGTAGTGCAAAAGACTGGATTTGAAATGAATGGAATGAAAAGGCATGGATTGGAGTGGAGTGGAGTTGATTGTACTGGAATAGAATGCAATGGAATGGAATGGAATGGAATGTAACGGAATGGAATGAATGGAAAAAAGTTCAGTGGAGTGAAGTGGAGTGGAATGGAGAAGAAAGGAATGGAGTGGACTGGAGTGGAATGGAACGTAAAGGAGTAGAGAGGAATCAGAAGCAATGGAAAGGAATGGAATGGAATGGAAGGGAATGGAATGGAATGGAATGGAAATGAATTCAGTGTGTTGGTGTGGAATTGCGAGGAGGGAAATATAATGGAATGGAATGGAATGGAATGGAATGGAATGGAATGGAATGGAGAAACGTGCAGTGGAGTGCGGTAGAGAGGAATGGAGAAGAAAGAATGGGAGTGGTGTGTAGTGGAAAGGAGTGAAATGGAATGGAATTGAATGAAATGGAAAGAATGGAAGGAGTGGACTGGAATGGAGATGAATGGGACGGAATGGAATGCTATCGTGTGGAGAGGAGCGGAGTGCAGAAGAGTATATTTGAATTGAATGGAATGAAGAGGAATTTAATTTAACTGGAGAGGATTCTACGTGAAAAGAATGGCATAAAACTGAATGGAACGGAATGGAATGGATTGGAATGGAATAGAATGGAATGGAATAGAATGGAATGGAACGGAACGGAATGGAACGGAACGGAACGAAACGGAATGGAATGGAAAAAATTCAGTGGAGTGTAGTGGAGTGGAATGGAGAAGAAAGAAAGGGAGAGGAGTGGAGTGGAAAGGAGTGGAATGGAAAGGAATGGAATGGAATTGAATGGAATTGAATGGAATGGAGAGGACTGGAATGGAATGGAATGGAACAGAATGGAATGGAAAGGAATGGAATGGAATGGAGTGGACTGGAATGGAGGCGAATGTGAAGGAATGAAATGCAGTGGAGTGGAGAAGAGGGGAATGGAGAAGAGTAGATTTGAACTGAATGGAATGAAATGCAATGGATTGGGATGGAAAGGAATGGAATGCAGTGGATTGTAGTGGAGTGGATTGGAGTAGAATGGAATGGAATGGAAAGTAATGGAATTGAACGGAATACAGTGGAACAGAAAGAAAAGGAATTTAATGGAATGGAATAGAATGAAGTGGTTTGGAATGCAGTATATTGGAAATGAATGGAATGGAGAGGATTGTGGTGGAGTGCAGTGGAATGGGAAAGAATGTAATGGAGTGGAGTGGAGTGGAATGGAGGGGAGTAGGTTGGAATCAGGTGGAATGCAATGCAATGGAATGGAATGGAATGCAGAGGATTGGGGCGGAGTTGCGTGGAGGGGAATGGAATGGTATGATGGAATGGAATGGAATGGAATGCAATAGAATGGAAAAAAGTGCAGTGGAGTGTTGTGGAGTGGAATGGAGAAGAAATGAATGGAGTGGAGTTGACTGGAATGGAGTGGAAAGGACTGGAATGGAATGGAATACAATGGAATGGAATGGAGAGGATCGCAATGAAGGTGAATGGGTAGGAATGGAAAGCTGTGATATGGAGAGGAGTGGAGTTTAGAAGAGTGCAGTTGAATTGAATGGAATGGAAAGGAATGAAGTGCAGTGCAGAGGATTGGATTCTGGTATAAAAAAATGGAATGGAATGGAATTGAATGGAATGGAAAAAATTGCAGTGGAGTGAAGTGGAGTGGAATGGAGAAGAAAGTAAGGGAGTGTATTGGAATGGAGGGGAATGCAATGGAACGCAAACGTATGGGATATAATGGAATGAAATGCAGAGGATTGGAGTGGAGTGAATGGGAGTAGAATGGAATGGAATGGAAAGTAATGGAAGGGAATGAAATACAATGGAATGGAATGATAAGGAATGGAATGGAATGGAGTAGAGGGGAGTGCAGTGTATTGGAAATGAATGGAATGGAGAGGACTGTTGTGGATTGGAGTGGAATGTGAAGGAATGGAATGGAGTGGAGTGAAGTGGAGTGGAATGCAATGGAGAAAAGTACATTGGATTAAGGTGGAATGGCATGGAATGGAATGGAATGGAATGGAATGGAATGGAATGGAATTAATAGAATGGAATGGAATGGAACTGAAAAAAGTGCAATGGAGTGCAGTGGAGTGGAATGGAGAAGAAAGAAGGGAGTGGAGTTGAGTGGAATGGAATGGAATGGAATGGAATAGAATGGAATGGATTGGAGTGTATTGGAATGAAGGCAAATGGGAAGGAATGGAATGCAGCGGTACGGAGTGGAGTGGAGTTTAGAAGACTGGAATGAATTAAATGCAATGGAACAAAATGAATTGGAGTGCAGTGGATTGGATTCTTGTATAAAATAATGGAATGGAATGGAATGGAAAGGAATGGAATGGAATGGAAGAAAATGGAATGGAATGGCATGAATGGAGAAAAGTGCAGTGGAGTTTAATGGAGTGGAATCGAGAAGAAAGGAAGGGAGTGGAGTGGAATGGAGGGTAATGGAATGGAATGCAATGGAATGGGATGGAATGGAATGAAATGCAGGGGATTAGATTGGAGAATCTGGTAGTAGAATGGAATGGAATGGAAAGAAATGGAATGGAATGGAACACAATGAAATGGAATAATAAGGAATGGAATGGAATGGAATGGAGTGGAGTGCAGAGAATTGCAAATGAATGGAATGAGAAGAGTGTGGTGGACTGCGGCGGAATGGAAAGGAATTGAATGTAGTGGAGTAAAGTGGAGTGGAGTGCAATGGAGAGAAGTAGATTGGTTTAAGTCGGAATGGAATGGAATGAAATGGAATGGAATGGAATGGAATGGAATGCAGAGCATTGGAGTGGAGTGGCCTGGAGGGGAATGGAATGGAAAGGAATGGAATGGAATGGAATCAAACAGAATGGAATGAATGGAATGGAATGGATTAGAAGGGAAAAAAGTGCAGTGGAGTGCAGTGGAGTGGAATGGAGGATAAAGGAAGGGAATGGAGTATAGTGGAATGGAGTGGAATGGAATGCAATGGAGCATAGGGGACAGGAATGGAAGCTAATGGGAAGGAATGGAATGCAGTGGATAGGAGAGGAATGAAGTGGAGAAGAATGGATTTGAATGGAATGGAATGGAATGGAATGGAATGGAATGGATTGGAGTGGAGTGGATTCCAGTGGAATGGAGTGGAATGGAATGGAATGGAATGGAATGGAATGGAATGGAAGGCAATGGAATGCAATGGAATGAATGCAAAAAAGTGCAGTGGAGTTTATTGGAGTGGTATCGAGAAGAAAGGAACGGAGTGGAGTGGAATTGAGGGGAATGGAATGGAATGCAATGGAATGGGATGGAATGGAATGAAATGCAGGGGATTAGATTGGAGGGTATGGTAGCAGAATGGAATGGAATGGAAAGTAATAGAATGGAATGGAATACAATTAAATGGAATGATAAGGAATGGAATGGAATTGAATGGAGTAGAGTGCAGAGAATCGGAAATGAATGGAATGAGAGGAGTGTGGTGGACTGCAGTGGAATGGAAAGAAATTGAATGTAGTGGAGTGAAGTGGAGAGGAGTGCAATGGAGAGAAGTAGAACGGTTTAACTCGGAATGGAATGGAATGGAATGGAATGCAGAGCATTGGAGTGGAGTTCCTTGGAGGGGAATGGAATGGAATGGAATGGAATGGAATGGAATGGAATGGAATCAAACGGAATGGAATGAGTGGAATGGAATGGAAGGGAAAAAGTGCAGTGGAGTGCAGTGGAGAGGAATGGAGGGGAAAGAAAGGGAAAGGAGTGTAGTGGAATGGAGTGGAATGGAATGCAAAGGAGCATAGGGGACTGGAAAGGAAGCTAATGGGAAAGAATGGAATGCAGTGGAGTGGAGAGGAGTGAAGGGCGAAGAGTGGATTTGAATGGAATGGAATAAAATGGAATGGATTGGAGTGGATTCCAATGGAATGGAGTGGAATGGAATGGAATCGAATCGAATTGAATCGAATCGGCAGGAATGCATTGGAATGGAATGGAATGGAATGGAATGGAATGGAATGGATTGGACTGGAATGGAATGAAATGGAATGGTATGGATTGGACTGGAATGGTGTCAAATGATAATGAAATGTATGCAGTTGTTGAGTGCAGAGGAGTGGAGTGGAGAAGAGTTGATTTGATTTGAATGGAATTGAAAGGAAAGCAATGGAATGGAATGGGAATGGAATGCAGTGGATTGGAATGGAATGGAATGCAGTTAATTGGAATGGAGTGGATTGGAGAAGAATGGGAAGGAATCAAATGCAGTCAAGCGGAGAGGAGTGGAGTGGAGTACAGTAGATTTGAATTGAATGCAATAAAATGGAATGGAATGGAGTGGAGTGGAGTGGAATCTAGTGGAAAACAGTGTAATGGATTGGAATGTATGTAATGTAATGGAATGGGGACGAATGGGAACGAATGAAATGCAGTGGAGTGGAGAGGTGTGGAGTGGAGAAGTGTGGATTTGAATTGAATGAAATTGAATGGAATAGACAGGAGTGGAGTGGAGAGGATTCTAGTGGAAAAAATGGAATGGAATGGAATGCAACGGAATGGAAGGAATGGAATGGAATGGAATGGAATGGAATGGATTGGAATGGAATGGAATGCAATGGAATGGAATGGAACGGAATGGAATGGAATGAAACGGAATGGAATGAATGGAATGGAATGGAATGGAAAAAAGTGCAGTGGAGTGCAGTGGAGTGGAATGGAGAAGAAAGGAAGGGAGTGGAGTTGAGTGGAATAGAGTGGAATGCAATGGAATGGAATCGAATAGAATGGAATGGATTGGAGTGTATTTGAATGAAGGCAAATTGGAAGGAATGGAATGCAGTTTTATGGAGTGGAGTGGAGTTTAGAAGACTGGAATGAATTGAATTCAATGGAAAAAAATGAGTTGGAGTGCAGTGGATTGGATTATTGTATAAAATAATGAATGGAATGGAATGGAATAGAATGGAATGCAATGCAATGGAAGGCAAAGGAATGAATGGAAAAAAGTGCAGTGGAGTTTATTGGAGTGGAATCGAGAAGAAAGGAAAGGAGTGGAGTGGAATGGAGGGGAATGGAATGGAATGCAATGGTTGGGATGGAATGGAATGAAATGCAGGGGATTAGATTGGAGGGTATGCTAGTAGAATGTAAAGGAATGGAACGTAATGGAATGTAATGGAATACAATGAAATGGAATGATAAGGAATGGAATGGACTTGAGTGGAGTGGAGTGTATTGGAAATGAATGGAATGGAGTGGAGTTTGGTGGATTGGAGTGGAATGGGAAGGAATGGAATGGAGTGGAGTGAAGTGGTGTGGAGTGCAATGGAGGGAAGTAGATTGTACAAAGGTGGAATGGAATGGAATGGAATGGAATGGAATGGAATGGAATGGAATGCAGTGGATTGGAGTGATGTTGCATGGACAGGAATGGAATGGAATAGAATGGAATGGAATGGAATCAAAAGGAATGGAATGAATGGAATTGAATGGAATGGAATGGAAAAAAGTGCCGTGGGGTGCATTGGGAGTGGAATGGAGAAGAAAGGAAGGGAGAGGAGTGCAGTGCCACGGAGTGGAATTGAATGCAATGGAACACAGAGGACTGGAATGGAGGCGAATGATAAGGAATGGAATGCAGTGGAGTGGAGAGGAGTGGAGTGGAGAAGAGTGGATTTGAATTGAATGCAATGGAATGGAATGGAATGGAATGGATTAGAGAGGAGTGGAATGGATTCCAGTGGAAACGAATAGAATGGAATGAAATGGAATGGAATGGAATGGAATGGAATGGAATGGAATCGACTAGAATGGAATGGAATTGACCGGAATGGAATAGAATCGACTGGAATGGAATGGAAAGGAATGGAATGGAATGAAATGGAATAGAACGGAATGGAGTGGATTGGACGGGAATGGGTGCGAATGGGAAGGAATGGAACGCAGTGGAGTGGGGAAGAGAGGATATGATTTGAATGGAATGGCATGGAATGGATTGGAGTGGAGTGGATTCTAGTGGAAAAAAATGCAATGGAATGGAATTTTATAGAATGAAATGGAATGGCGAGGAATGGAATCGAATGGAATGGAATGGAATGGAATGGAATGGAAAAAAATGCAGTGGAATATAGTGGAGTGGAATGGAGAAGAAATGAAGCAAGTGGAGTGGAGTTAAATGGAATGGAATGGAACGGAACGGAACGGAACAGAACGGAATGGAATGGAGTGAACAGGAATGGAGTCAAATGGGCAGAATGGTATGCAATTGAGTGCAGAGGAATGGAGTGGAGAAGAGTGGATTTGAATTGATTGGAAAGGAATTCAATGGAAAGTAATGGAATGCAATGGAATGGAATGGAATGGAATGCAGTGGAATGGAGTGGAGTGGATTGGAGAAAAATGGGAAGGAATCGAATGCAGTGGAGTGGAGAGGAGAGGAGTGGAGAAGAGTGGATTTGAATTGAATGCAATGAAATCGAATGGATTGGAATGGAGTGGAGTGGATTCTAGTGGAAAACAAAGAAATGAATGAATGGAATGGAATGGAATGGAATGAAATGGAATGTAATGGAGTGGAATGGAATGAAATGGAATGTAATGGAGTGGAATGGAATGAAATGGAATGTAATGGAGTGGAATGGAATGGAGTGGAATGGACTGGACAGGAATGGAGATGAATGGGAACAAACGGAATGCAGTGGAGTAGAGAGGACTGGAGTGGAGAAGTGTGGATTTGAATTGAATGAAATGGAATGGAATGCATTGGTGTGCAGTGGAGTGAATACTAGTGGATAAGAATAGAACGGAAAGGACCAGAATGAAACGGAATGGAATGGAATAGAATGGAATGGAATGGAATGGAATGGAATGGAATGGAATGGAAAGGAATTGAATGGAATGGAGTGGACAGGAATGGAGGTGAATGGGAAGAAACGGAAGGCACTGGAGTGTAGAGGAGTGGATCGGAGAAGAGTGGATTTGAAAAGATTGGAAGGCAATGCAAGGGAATGGAATAGAATGGAATGCAATGGATTGGAGTGCAGTTGTGTTGAGGGGAATGGAAAGGAATGGAATAGAATGGATTGGAATGGAATGGAATGCAATGGAATGGAATGGAACGGAATGGAATGGAATGAAACGGAATGGAATGAATGGAATGGAATGGAATGGAAAAAAGTGCAGTGGAGTGCAGTGGAGTGGAATGGAGAAGAAAGGAAGGGAGTGGAGTTGAGTGGAATAGAGTGGAATGCAATGGAATGGAATCGAATAGAATGGAATGGATTGGAGTGTATTTGAATGAAGGCAAATTGGAAGGAATGGAATGCAGTTTTATGGAGTGGAGTGGAGTTTAGAAGACTGGAATGAATTGAATGCAATGGAAAAAAATGAGTTGGAGTGCAGTGGATTGGATTATTGTATAAAATAATGAATGGAATGGAATGGAATGGAATAGAATGGAATGCAATGCAATGGAAGGCAAAGGAATGAATGGAAAAAATTGCAGTGGAGTTTATTGGAGTGGAATCGAGAAGAAAGGAAAGGAGTGGAGTGGAATGGAGGGAATGGAATGGAATGGAATGCAATGGTTGGGATGGAATGGAATGAAATGCAGGGGATTAGATTGGAGGGTATGCTAGTAGAATGTAAAGGAATGGAACGTAATGGAATGTAATGGAATACAATGAAATGGAATGATAAGGAATGGAATGGACTTGAGTGGAGTGGAGTGTATTGGAAATGAATGGAATGGAGTGGAGTTTGGTGGATTGGAGTGGAATGGGAAGGAATGGAATGGAGTGGAGTGAAGTGGTGTGGAGTGCAATGGAGGGAAGTAGATTGTATAAAGGTGGAATGGAATGGAATGGAATGGAATGGAATGAATGGAATGGAATGCAGTGGATTGGAGTGATGTTGCATGGACAGGAATGGAATGGAATAGAATGGAATGGAATGGAATCAAAAGGAATGGAATGAATGGAATTAAATGGAATGGAATGGAAAAAAGTGCGGTGGGGTGCATTGGGAGTGGAATGGAGAAGAAAGGAAGGGAGAGGAGTGCAGTGCAACGGAGTGGAATTGAATGCAACGGAACACAGAGGACTGGAATGGAGGCGAATGATAAGGAATGGAATGCAGTGGAGTGGAGAGGAGTGGAGTGGAGAAGAGTGGATTTGAATTGAATGAATGGAATGGAATGGAATGGATTAGAGAGGAGTGGAATGGATTCCAGTGGAAACGAATAGAATGGAATGAAATGGAATAGAATGGAATGGAAGGAAATGAATGGAATCGACTGGAATGGAATGGAATTGACAGGAATGGAATAGAATCGACTGGAATGGAATGGAATGGAAAGGAATGGAGTGGAATGGAATGGAAGAGAACGGAATGGAGTGGATTGGACGGAATGGGTGCGAATGGGAAGGAATGGAACGCAGCGGAGTGGGGAAGAGAGGATATGATTTGAATGGAATGCCATGGAATGGATTGGAGTGGAGTGGATTCTAGTGGAAAAAATGCAATGGAATGGAATTTTATAGAATGAAATGGAATGGAATGGAATGGCGAGAATGGAATAGAATGGAATGGAATGGAATGGAGACCATCACGTGGAATGGAGTGGAATGGAATGGAATGGAAGGGAATGGAATGGAATGGAATGGAATGGAATGGAATGGAATGGAATGGAATTGTGAAATGAAATTTGAGCTGACATTGTGCAACTGCAATCCTACAAGGGTTACATATTGAGAACTTGTTGAAAGAAAGGAATAGAATAAAAGAGTGTGGAATGGAAAGGAATGGAAAGGAATGGAATGGAATGACATGGAAAGGAAGGGAATGGAATGGAAAGGAATTTGACGGTGAAGTAAAAAGTAAGCTGACATTCTGGAACTGCAATATAATCATTGTGACAGTTTGAGAAGTTGATGAAATAAGAATGGAATGGAATGGAGTGCAATTGAACATAATAGAAGAGAATGGAATGAAATCGAATTGAAAAGAATTGAATGGAATTGAATGGAATAGAATGGAATGGAATGGAATGGAATGGAATGGAATGAAAGAATGGAATGGAATGGAATGGAATGGAATGGAATGGAATAGAATGGAATGGAATGGAATGGCGTGGAGTGGAGTGGAGTGGAGTGGAATGGAATGGAATGGAATGGAATGGAAATGAATGGAATGGAACAGTGAAATAAAATGTGAGCTGATGTACTTCCACTGGAATCCAGCCAGGGTGACAGATTGAGGGCTTGTTGAAAGAACGGAATAGAAAAGCATACTGTGGAGTGGAATGGAATGGAACGGAATGGAATGGAATGGAATCAAATGGAATGGAATGGTTAAATAAAATGTGAGCTGATATTGTGCCACTGCAATCCAGCCAGGGTGACAGATAAAGAACTTGTTGAAAGAAAGTAATAGAATCGAATAGTCTGGAATGGAATGGAATTGAGAGCAATGGAAGAGAATGGAATGGAATGGAAAGAATGGAATGGAATGGAATGGAATCGAATGTAACAGTGAAATAAAATGTGAGCTGACATTGTGTCACTCCAACCATCCAGGGTGACCGATTGAGAACATGTTGAAAGAAAAGAAGAGAAGAGAATAGTGTGGATTGCAATTGAATGGAATGGATTGGAGTGTAATGGAACCGAATGGAAATGAATGGTATAGAATTGAGTGGAATGGAATGGAATTGAATGGAATGGAAAGGAATGGAAAGGAATGGAATGGAATGGAATGGAATGGAATGGAATGGAATGGAATGGTTAAAGTAAATGTGAGCTGACATTGTGCCACTGCAATCCAGCCAGGGTGACATACGAGAACTTGTTGAAAGAAAGGAATAGAATAGAATTGTGTGGAACGGAATGGAATGGAATGGAATGGAATGGAATGGAATGGAATGGAATGGAATGGGATGGATGGAATGCAATGGAACGGAATGGAACAGAACGGAATAGAATGGAATGGAGTGGAATGGAATGCAGTGGAATGGAGTGGAATGGAATGTAATGGTGAAATAAAATGTGAGCTGAAATGGTGCCATTGCAATACTGCCAGGGCGATAGATTTAGAACTTGTTTAAAGAAAAGAATAGAATAGAATAGTGTGCAATGTAAAGGAATGGAATTGAATGGAGTGGAAAGAAATGGAATCGAATGGAAAGGTGAAGTAAAATGTGAGCTGACATTGTGCCACTGCAATCCAGCCAGGGTGAGAGATTTAGAACTTGTTTAAAGAAAGGAATAGGATAGAATAGTGAGGAACTGCATGGAGTGGAGTGGAATGGAATGGAACATAATGGAATGGAATAGAGTAAAATGGAAAGGATTGGAATGGAATTGATTGGAAGGGAATGGAAGGGAATGTAATGGAATGGAAAGTCATGTATTGCTATGGATCGGAATGGAATGGAGTGGAATGACATTGAATGGAGTGGAATGGAATGGAAAGGAATGGAATGGAATGGAATGGAGTGGAGTGGAATGGAATGGAATGGAATGGTGAAATGAATTGTGAGCTGATAATGTGCAACTGAATTCCAGCCAGAGGGACAGATGGAGAAGTTGTTGAAAGAAAGGAATAGAATAGAATAGTGTGGAATGGAATGGAAAAGAATAGAATGGAATTGATTGTAATTGAATCAAATTGAAGGGGTGCAATGGCAAGGAATGGAACGGAAAGGAATAAAATGGAATGGAATGGTGAAATAAAATGTGAGCTGACACTGAGGAACTGCAATCCAGCCAAGGTGACAGATTGAGAATTTATTGTAAGAAAGGAATAGAATAGAATAGTTTGGAATGGAATGGAATGGAATGGAATGGAATGGAATGGAATGGAATGGAATGGAATGGAATGGAATGTAGGGCAATGGAACGGAATGGAACTGTATGGAACAAAATGGAATGGAATGGAATGGAATGGAATGGAATGGAATGTAGGGCAATGGAACGGAATGGAACTGTATGGAACAAAATGGAATGGAATGGAATGGAATGGAATGGAATGGAATGGAATGGATTGGAATGGAACGTAAAAGAAAATGTAAGCTGACATTGTGGAACTGCAATCCAGCAAGGGTGACAGATTGAGAACTTGTTGAAACAAAGGAATGGAATGGAATGGAATGGAATGGAATGGAATGGAATGGAATGGAATGAAATGGAGTGGAATGAATTGGAGTTCAATGGAATGGAGTGGATTGAAATGGAAAGGAATGGAATGGAATGGAATGGCAGGGAATGGAATGGAATGTAACGTTGAAATATAACGTGAGTTGACATTCTGACACTGCAATAAAGCCAAGGTATCATATTGAGAACTTTCTGAAAGAAAGGAATAGAAAAGAACAGTGTAGATTGGAAGGGAATGGAACGGAATCGAATGAAATGGAAAGGAAAGGATTATAATGGAATTGAATGGAACGGAATGGAATGAAATGGAATGGAATGGGATGGAATGGAATGGAATGGAATGGAGTGAAGTTGAACATAATAGAAGAGAATGGAATGAAATCGATTGGAATAGAATTGAATGGAATTGAATGAATAGAATGAAATGGAATGGAATGGAATGGAGGGGAATGGAAAGGAATGGAAATGAATGTAATGGAACAGTGAAACAAAATGTGAACTGCTATTCTGCCACTGCAATACAGCCATGGTGACAGATTGAGAGCTTGTTGAAAGAAAGCAATGGAATAGCATAGTGTGGAATGGAATGGAATGGAATGGAATGGAATGGAATGGAATGGAATGGAATGGAATGGGGAAATAAAATGTGAGCGGATATTGTGCCACTGCAATCCAGCCAGTGTGACAGATTGAGAATTAGTTGAAAAAAGGACTAGAAACGAATAGTGTGGATTGGAATGGAGTGGAATGGAATGGAATGGAATGGAATGGAATGGAATGAAATGGAATGGAATGGAATGGAAAGGTGAAATAAAATGTGAGCTGATATTGTGCCACTGCAATTCAGAGAGGGTGAGAGATTGAGAACCTGTGGAAAGAAAGGAAGATAATAGGATAGTGTGGAATGCAATGGAATGGAATGGAATGGAATGGAAAGGAATGGAATGGAATGGAATGGAATGGAATGGAATGGAATGGAATGGAGTGTAATGGAACAGAATGGAAATGAATGGAATGGAATGCAATGGAAAGGAATGGAATTGGAATGGAATGGAAAAGAGTGGAATGGAATGGAATGGAATGGTGAAAGTAAATGTGAGCTGACACTGTGCCACTGAAATCCAGCCAGGGTGACATATTGAGAATTGTTGAAACAAGGGAGCAGAATAGAATAGCGTGCAATGTAATGGAATGGAAAGGAATGGAATGGAATGGAATGGAATGGAAGGGAATGGAGTGCAATGGAATGGAATGGAATGAAATCGAATGAAATGGCATGGAGTGGAAAAGAAAGGAATGGAATGAAATGGTGTAACAAAATGCGAGCCGACATTGTGCCACTGAAATCCAGCCAGGGTGACAGAGGGTGATAGATTGAGAACATGTTGAAAGAAAGGAGTAGAATAGAGTAGTTTGGAATGGAATGGAATGAAATGCAATGGAGTGCAATGGAACGGAGTTGAACAGAAAGTAACGAAATGGAATGGAAGGGAATGTAATGAATGGAAAGGAATGGAATGGAATGGAATGGTGAAATGAAATTTGAGCTGACACTGTACAACTGCAATCCTACAAGGGTTACATATTGTGAACTTGTTGAAAGAAAGGAATAGAATAAAAGAGTGTGGAATGGAAAGGAGTGGAATGGAAGGGAATGGAATGGAATGGAATGGAAGGAATGGAATGGAATGGAATGGAATGGAATGGAATGGACTGTAGTGGAAGCCAATTGGAAGGAATGTAATCCACTGGATTGGAGAGCAATGTACTGGCGAAGGGTGGATTTGAATTTAACAGAATGGAATGGAATATTCTCGAGTGGAATGGAGTGGTTTACAGTGGAAAAGAATAGAATGGAATGGAATGGAATGGAATGGAATGGAATGGAATGGAACGGAAAAAATTGCTGTGCAGCACATTGGAGTGAAATGGAGAAGAAAGGAAGGGAGTGGAGGGGAGTGGAATGGAGTAGAATGGAATTGAAAAGAAAAGAATGGAATGGAAAGGAATGGACTGGAATGTAGGCGAATGTGAAGGAATGGAACGGAGTGGAGTGGTGAGGAGTGGAGTGGAGAAGAGTGGATTTGAATAGAATGGAATGGAATGGATTGGAGTGGATTCCAGTGGAAAAGAATGGAATGGAATGGAATGGAATTTAATGGAATGGAATGGAATGGAATGGAATGGAATGGAATGGAATGGAATGCAGTGGCATGGAACGGAATGGAGTGGAATGAACGGAGTGGAATGGAGTGGAATGGAACGGAATGGAATGGAATGGAATGCAATGGAATGGAATGGAATGGAATGGAATGCAATGGAAAGGAGTGGAAAGGAATGGATGCGATTCGGAAGGCATGGAACGCAGTGGAGTTGAGAGGAGTGCAGTAGACAATAGTGGATTTAAATAGAAAGGAATGGAATGTATTGGAGTGGAGTGGAGAGGATTCCAGTGAAAAGAAGGGAAGGGAATGGAATGGAGTGGAATGTAAAGGAATGGAATTGAATGGAATGGAAAAAAGTGGATGGGAGTGTACTAGAGTGGAATGGAGAAGGATGGAAGGGAGTGGGGTTGAGTGGAAATGAGTGGAATGGAATGGAATGCAATGCAATGGAATGGAATGGAGTGGAATGGAATGGAAGTGAATGGGAACTAATGGAATTCAGTGGAGTGGAGAGGAGTGGAGTGGAGAATAGTGTATTTGAATGGAATGGAATGAAATGGATTGGATTGGAGTGGAGTGGGTTCTACGGGAAAAGAATGTAATGTAATGTAAAGTAATGGAATGGAATGGAAAGGAATGGAAAGGAATGGAATGGAAGGGAATGGAATGGAATGGATTGAAATGGAGTTGAATGGAAAGGAAAGGAATGAAATAAAGTGCAGTGGAGTGCAGTGGAGTGGAATGGAGAAGAAAGGAAGGAATTGGAGAGAATTGGAATGGAGTCTAATGGAATGGAGTGGAATGGAATGGAATAGAAAGCAATGGAAAGGAATGGAATGGAAAGGAATGGAATGGAATGGAATGGAATGGAATGGAATAGAGTGGACTGGAATGGAGGCGAAAGGGAAGGAATGCAATGCAGTGGAGTGGAGAGGAGCAGAGTGGAGAATAGTGGATTTGAATGGAATGGAAAGTAATGGAATGGATTAGAGTCGTGTGGAGTGGATTCTAGTTGAAAAAAATGGAAAGGAATGGAATGGAAAGGAATGGAATTGAATGGAATGGAATGGAGTGGACTGGAATGGGGGTGAATGGGAAGGAATGCAATCCAGTGGAGTGGAGAGGAGTGGAGTGGATTGCAATGGAATGGAATGCAAGGGATTGGAATGGAATGCAATGGAATGGAATGGAATGGAAGGGAATGGAAATGAATGCAATGCAATGGAATGGAATGGAGTGGATTCGACTGGAATAGAAGAGAATGGGAAGTAATGGAATGCAGTGGAGTGGAGAGGAGTGTAGTGGAGAAGAGTGGATTTGAATTGATTGCAATGAAATGCAATGGAATCAAACGGAATGGAATGAAGTGGACTGGAGTGTGGTGGATTGGAGTGGAATGGAATGGAATGGAAAGTAATGGAAAGAAATGTAATACAATGGAACGAAATAAAAAGGAATGGAATGGAATGGAATGGAATGGAATTGAATGGAATGGAATGGAATGGAATGGAATGGAAAGGAGTGGCGTGCAATTTATTGGAATTGAATGGATTGGAGAGGAGTGTAGTGGAGTGGAGGGGAAAGGGAAGGAATGGATTGAAGTGAAGTGGATTGGAGTGGAATGGAGGGGAATCGATTGGATTCAGCTGGATTGGAATGGAATGGACTACAATGGAATGGAATGGAATGCAGTGGGTTGGAGGGGAGTTTCATGCGGGGAATGGATAGGAATGGAATGGAATGATATGGAACGGAACCGAACAGAACACAACGGAAGAGAGTGCAACGGAATGTAATGGAATGCAATGGAATGGAATGGCAAAAATTGTACTGGAGTGCAGTGGAGTTGAATAGAAAAGAAAGGAAGAGAGTGGAGTGGAGTGGAATGCAGTGGAATGGAATGGAATGGAATGGAATGGAAAGGAAAGGAATGGAGTTGACTTTAACTGAGGTGAATGGCAATTAATGGAATGCAGAGGAGTGGAGAGGGGTGGAGTGGAGAAGAGTGGATTTGAATGGAATTTAATGGAATGGAATGGAGTGGACTGGAGAGGAGTGGTCTGGATTCTAGTGGAAAAGAATGTAATGGAATGGAATGGAATGGAATGGAATGGAAAAAAAGTGCTGTGGAGTGCAGTGGAGTGGAATGGAGAAGAAAGGAAGCAGTGGAGTGGAGTTGAATGGAGTGGAATGGAAAGTAGTGGAATGGAATGGAATGGAATGGAGTGGAATGGAATGGAGTGGAATGGAATGGCATGTCATGGAATGGAATGGAAAGGAATAGAATGGAATGCAATGAAATGGAATGAAATGGAAAGGAATGGAATAAAATGGAATGGAATGGAGTGGACTGGAATGGAGGCAAACGGGAAGGAATGAAATGCAGTTGAGTGGAGAAGAGTGGAGTGGAGAAAAGTGCACTTGAATTTAATGGAATTGAATTCAATGGAAGGGGTTGTAATGAAATGGAATGCAGTGGATTGGACTGGAGTGGATTGCAGTAGAATGGAATGGAATTGAAAATAATGGAATGCAGTAGAATGGAATGGAAAGGAATTCAATAGAATGGAATGAAAAGGAATGGGATGGAATGGAATGGAGAGGAACGGAGTGCAGTGTATTGGAAATGAATGGAATAGAGAGGATGGTGGTGGACTGTAGTGAAATGTGAAGGAATGGAAGGGAGTGGACTGGAGTGGAGTGGAGGATAAAGGAGGGGTGTAGATTGGATTCCGTAGGAATGGAATGGAATGGAATGGTATGGAAAGGAATGGAATTGAATGGAACGAAGTGGACTGGAGTGGAGTTGCATGGAGGTGAATTGAACGGAATGGAATGGGATGGAATGGAATGCAATGGAATGGAATGAAACGGAATGGAATGAATTGATTAGAATGGAAAGAAATGGAATGGAAAAAAGTGCAATGGAGTGCAGTGGAGTGGAATGGAAAAGAAAGGAAGGGAGTGGAGTGCAGGGGAATGGAGAGAAATGGAATAGAATGGAATGGAATGTATTGGACTGCAATGGAGGAAAATGGGAAGGAATGGAATAAAGAAGACTGGAAGGCAGTGGAGAGGAGAAGAGTAAATATGAATGGAATGGAATGGAATGGAATGGATTGGATTGGAGTGGAGTGGATTCTAGTGGAAAAGAATGGAATGGAATGGAATGGAATGGAATGGATTGAATTGGAATGCAATGGAATGCAATGGAAGGGAATGGAATGAAATGGAATGCAGTTGAAGGGAAAATAATGGAATGGGATGGAATGGAATGGACGGGAATGCAGGTTAATGGGAAGGAAAGAAATGCAGCGGAGTGGAGAAGAGTGGAGTGCAGAAGAGAGAATTTGAACTGAATGGAATGAATATAAAAAACTGCAGTGGAGTGTAGTGTAGAGGAATGGAGAAGAAAGGAATCAAGTGGAGTGGAGTGGAATGGCAAGGAAGGGAATGGAATGGAATGGAATGGAACGGAATGCAATGGAATGGAACGGAACGGAACGGAATGGAACGGAATGGAATGGAATGGAATGGAATGGAATGGAATGGAGTGGATGGAAATGGGAAGGACTATAATGCAGTGGAGTGGAGAGGAGTGGAGTGGAGAATAGTGGATTTGAATGGAATGGAATGGAATGGAATGGAATGGATTGGAGTGGAATGGAGTGGATTATAGTGGAAAAGAATGGAATGGAATGGAATGAATTGGAATGGAATGGAATGGAATGGAATGGAATGGAATGGAATGGAATGCAATGCAATGGAGAGAAATGGAATGGAATGGAATAAAATGCAGTGGGGTGCAGTGGGGTGGAATGGAGAAGAAAGGAAGGAAGTGGAGTTGAGAGGAACGGAGTCAAATGGAATTTTATGAAATGGAGTGGAATGCAATGGAATGGAATTGAATGGAGTGGATTGGAATGGAGGCAAATGTGAAGGTAAGGAATGCACTGGTGTGCAGAGAGTAGAGTGCAGAAGAGTGGTTTTGAATTGAATGGAATGGAAAGAATGGACTGGAGTGGAGTGGAGTGGATTCAAGTTAAAGAATGCAATGGAATAGAACGGAATGGAATGGAATGGAATGGAATGAAATGGAATGAAATGGATTGAATGGAAAGAAGTGAAGTGGAGTGTAGTGGAGTGGAAGGGAGAAGAAAGGAGGCAGGGGAGTGGAGTGGAATAGAATGGAATGGAATGGAATGGAATGGTTTGGATTGGAGCTGAATGGGAGGGAAGGAATTGCAGTGGAGTGGAGAGGAGTGGAGAGGAGAAGAGTGGATTTGAATTGAATGTAATGGAATGCAATGGAATGGGATGGAATGGAATGGAATGCCATGGATTGGAGTGGATTGGATTGTGGTAGAATGGAATTGAATGGAAAGTAATGGAATAAAATGGAATACAATGGAACGGAATGAAAAGAATGGAATGCAATGGAATGTGGTGGAATGGATTGCACTATATTGGAAAAGAATGCAATGGAGTGGAGTGTGGTGGAGTGGAGTGGAATGGGAAGGAATGGAATGGAGTGGAGTGGATTGGAATGGAGGGGAGTAGATTGCATTCAGGTGCAATGGAAGGGATGAGAATGGAATGGAATTCTGTGGATTGGAGTGGAGTTGCATGGAGGGAAATGGAATGGAGTAGTGTGGAGTGGAATGGAATGGAATTGAATGGAATGGAAAAGAATGGAAAAAATACAGTGGAGTGCAGTGGTGTTGAAAGGAGAAGAAAGGAAGGGAGTGGAGTGGACTGGAATGGAATGGAATAGAATGAAATGGAATAAAATGGAATGGAATGGAGAGGATTGGAATGGAGGCGAATGGGAAGGAATGGAATGCAATGGTGTCGAGAGGAGTGGAGTGCAGAAGAGTGGAGTTGAAATGAATGGAAATTAAAGGAATGGATTGGAGTGGAGTGGAGCGGATTCTAGTGGAAAAGAATATAATGGAATGGAATGCAATGGAATGGAATGGAGTGGACCGGAATGGAGTCGAATGGAACGCAGTGTACTGGAGAGGAGTGGAGGGGAGAAGTGCGGATATGAATTGAATGGAATGGAATGGAATAGATTGGAGTGGAATGGAGAGGAGTGGAGGGGAGAAGAGTGCATTTGAATTGAATGTAATGGAATGGAATGGATTAGAGAAGAGTGCAGTGGATTGTAGTGCAAAAGAAAGGAATGGAATAGAAAGAATTGGAATGGAATGGAATGGAAAGGAATGGAGTGGACTATAATGGAGGCGAATGGGAAGGAATGGAATGCACTGGAGTGGAGAGGAGTGGAGTGGAGAAGAATGGATTTGGATTGAATGAAATGGCATGGATTGGATTGGAATGGAGTGGATATTGTTGGAAAGAGTTGAATGGAATGGAATGGAATGGATGGGAATGGAATGGAACGGAATGGAATGGAATGCAATGGAATATAATGGAATGGAATTGAATGGAAAGCAGTGGATTTGAGTGGAGTTGCGTGGAGGGGAATGGAATGGAACGGAATGAAATGGAATGCAGTGGAATGGAATGGAATGGAACGGAATGCAATAGAATGGAAAAAAGTGCAGTGGAGTGCAGTGGAGTGGAATGGAGAAGAAAGGAAGGGAGTGGGGTGGAGTGAAATGGAATGGAATTGAATGGAATAAAATGGAATGGAATGGAGTGGAATGGAATGGAGTCGAATGGGAAAGAATGGAATGCAGTGGTGCGGAGAGGAGTGTAGTGCAAAAGACTGGATTTGAAATGAATGGAATGAAAAGGCATGGATTGGAGTGGAGTGGAGTTGATTGTACTGGAATAGAATGCAATGGAATGGAATGGAATGGAATGTAACGGAATGGAATGAATGGAAAAAAGTTCAGTGGAGTGAGTGGAGTGGAATGGAGAAGAAAGGAATGGAGTGGACTGGAGTGGAATGGAACGTAAAGGAGTAGAGAGGAATCAGAAGCAATGGAAAGGAATGGAATGGAATGGAAGGGAATGGAATGGAAATGAATTCAGTGTGTTGGTGTGGAATTGCGAGGAGGGAAATATAATGGAATGGAATGGAATGGAATGGAATGGAATGGAATGGAGAAACGTGCAGTGGAGTGCGGTAGAGAGGAATGGAGAAGAAAGAATGGGAGTGGTGTGTAGTGGAAAGGAGTGAAATGGAATGGAATTGAATGAAATGGAAAGAATGGAAGGAGTGGACTGGAATGGAGATGAATGGGACGGAATGGAATGCTATCGTGTGGAGAGGAGCGGAGTGCAGAAGAGTATATTTGAATTGAATGGAATGAAGAGGAATTTAATTTAACTGGAGAGGATTCTACGTGAAAAGAATGGCATAAAACTGAATGGAACGGAATGGAATGGATTGGAATGGAATAGAATGGAATGGAATAGAATGGAATGGAACGGAAACGGAATGGAACGGAACGGAACGAAACGGAATGGAATGGAAAAAATTCAGTGGAGTGTAGTGGAGTGGAATGGAGAAGAAAGAAAGGGAGAGGAGTGGAGTGGAAAGGAGTGGAATGGAAAGGAATGGAATGGAATTGAATGGAATTGAATGGAATGGAGAGGACTGGAATGGAATGGAATGGAACAGAATGGAATGGAAAGGATGGAATGGAATGGAGTGGACTGGAATGGAGGCGAATGTGAAGGAATGAAATGCAGTGGAGTGGAGAAGAGGGGAATGGAGAAGAGTAGATTTTGAACTGAATGGAATGAAATGCAATGGATTGGGATGGAAAGGAATGGAATGCAGTGGATTGTAGTGGAGTGGATTGGGAGTAGAATGGAATGGAATGGAAAGTAATGGAATTGAACGGAATACAGTGGAACAGAAAGAAAAGGAATTTAATGGAATGGAATAGAATGAAGTGGTTTGGAATGCAGTATATTGGAAATGAATGGAATGGAGAGGATTGTGGTGGAGTGCAGTGGAATGGGAAAGAATGTAATGGAGTGGAGTGGAGTGGAATGGAGGGGAGTAGGTTGGAATCAGGTGGAATGCAATGCAATGGAATGGAATGGAATGCAGAGGATTGGGGCGGAGTTTCGTGGAGGGGAATGGAATGGTATGGAATGGAATGGAATGGAATGGAATGCAATAGAATGGAAAAAAGTGCAGTGGAGTGTTGTGGAGTGGAATGGAGAAGAAATGAATGGAGTGGAGTTGACTGGAATGGAGTGGAAAGGACTGGAATGGAATGGAATACAATGGAATGGAATGGAGAGGATCGCAATGAAGGTGAATGGGTAGGAAATGGAAAGCTGTGATATGGAGAGGAGTGGAGTTTAGAAGAGTGCAGTTGAATTGAATGGAATGGAAAGGAATGAAGTGCAGTGCAGAGGATTGGATTCTGGTATAAAAAATGGAATGGAATGGAATTGAATGGAATGGAAAAAATTGCAGTGGAGTGAAGTGGAGTGGAATGGAAGAAGAAAGTAAGGGAGTGTATTGGAATGGAGGGGAATGCAATGGAACGCAAACGTATGGGATATAATGGAATGAAATGCAGAGGATTGGAGTGGAGTGAATGGGAGTAGAATGGAATGGAATGGAAGTAATGGAAGGGAATGAAATACAATGGAATGGAATGATAAGGAATGGAATGGATGGAGTAGAGGGGAGTGCAGTGTATTGGAAATGAATGGAATGGAGAGGACTGTTTGTGGATTGGAGTGGAATGTGAAGGATGGAATGGAGTGGAGTGAAGTGGAGTGGAATGCAATGGAGAAAGTACATTGGATTAAGGTGGAATGGCATGGAATGGAATGGAATGGAAGTTGGAATGGAATGGAATGGAATTAATAGAATGGAATGGAATGGAACTGAAAAAGTGCATGGGAGTGCCAGTGGGAGTGGAATGGAGAAGAAAGAAGGGAGTGGAGTTGAGTGGAATGGAATGGAATGGAATGGAATAGATGGAAATGGATTGGGTGTATTGGATGAAGGCAAATGGGAAGGAATGGAATGCAGCGGTACGAGTGGAGTGGAGTTTAGAAGACTGGAATGAATTAATGCAATGGAAACAAAAATGAATTGGAGTGCAGTGGATTGGATTTTGTATAAAATAATGGAATGGAATGGAATGGAAAGGAATGGAATGGAATGGAAGAAAATGGAATGGAATGGCATGAATGGAGAAAAGTGCAGTGGAGTTTAATGGGTGGATCGAGACGAAAGGAAGGGAGTGGAGTGGAATGGAGGGTAATGGAATGGAATGCAATGGATGGGATGGAATGGGAATGAAATGCAGGGGATTAGATTGGAGAATCTGGTAGTGAGAATGGAATGGAATGGAAAGAAATGGAATGGAATGGAAACACAATGAATGGAATGTAAGGAATGGAATGGAATGGGAAATGGAGTTGGAGTGCGAGAATTGCAAATGAATGGAATGAGAAGAGTGTGGTGGACTGCGGCGGAATGGAAAGGAATTGAATGTAGTGGAGTAAAGTGGAGTGGAGTGCAATGGAGAGAAGTAGATTGGTTTAAGTCGGAATGGAATGGAATGAAATGGAATGGAATGGAATGGAATGGAATGCAGAGCATTGGAGTGGAGTGGCCTGGAGGGGAATGGAATGGAAAGGAATGGAATGGAAGGGAATCAAACAGAATGGAATGAATGGAATTGAATGGAATAGAAGGGAAAAAAGTGCAGTGGAGTGCAGTGGAGTGGAATGGAGGATAAAGGAAGGGAATGGAGTATAGTGGAATGGAGTGGAATGGAATGCAATGGAGCATAGGGGACAGGAATGGAAGCTAATGGGAAGGAATGGAATGCAGTGGATAGGAGAGGAATGAAGTGGAGAAGAATGGATTTGAATGGAATGGAATGGAATGGAATGGATTGGAATGGAATGGAATGGATTGGAGTGGAGTGGATTCCAGTGGAATGGAGTGGAATGGAATGGAATGGAATGGAATGGAAGGCAATGGAATGCAATGGAATGAATGCAAAAAAGTGCAGTGGAGTTTATTGGAGTGGTATCGAGAAGAAAGGAATGGAGTGTAGTGGAATTGAGGGGAATGGAATGGAATGCAATGGAATGGGATGGAATGGAATGAAATGCAGGGGATTAGATTGGAGGGTATGGTAGCAGAATGGAATGGAATGGAAAGTAATAGAATGGAATGGAATACAATTAAATGGAATGATAAGGAATGGAATGGAATTGAATGGAGTAGAGTGCAGAGAATCGGAAATGAATGGAATGAGAGGAGTGTGGTGGACTGCAGTGGAATGGAAAGAAATTGAATGTAGTGGAGTGAAGTGGAGAGGAGTGCAATGGAGAGAAGTAGAACGGTTTAACTCGGAATGGAATGGAATGGAATGGAATGCAGAGCATTGGAGTGGAGTTCCTTGGAGGGGAATGGAATGGAATGGAATCAATGGAATGGAATGGAATCCAAACGGAATGGAATGAGTGGAATGGAATGGAAGGGAAAAAAGTGCAGTGGAGTGCAGTGGAGAGGAATGGAGGGGAAAGAAAGGGAAAGGAGTGTAGTGGAATGGAGTGGAATGGAATGCAAAGGAGCATAGGGGACTGGAAAGGAAGCTAATGGGAAGAATGGAATGCCAGTGGAGTGGGAGGAGTGAAGTGGCGAAGAGTGGATTTGAATGGAATGGAATAAAATGGAATGGATTGGAGTGGATTCCAATGGAATGGAGTGGAATGGAATGGAATCGAATCTAATTGAAATCGAATCGGCAGGATGCATTGGGAATGATGGAATGGAATGGAATGGAATGGAATGGATTGGACTGGAATGGAATGAAATGGAATGGTATGGATTGGACTGGAATGGTGTCAAAATGATAATGAAATGTATGCAGTTGTTGAGTGCAGAGGAGTGGAGTGGAGAAGAGTTGATTTGATTTTGAATGGAATTGAAAGGAAAGCAATGGAATGGAATGGAATGGAAGCAGTGGATTGGAATGGAAATGGAATCAGTTAATTGGAATGGAGTGGATTGGAGAAGAATGGGAAGGAATCAAATGCAGTCAAGCGGAGAGGAGTGGAGTGGAGTACAGTAGATTTGAATTGAATGCAATAAAATGGAATGAAATGGAGGTGGAGTGGAGTGGAATCTAGTGGAAAAGAGTGTAATGGATTGGAATGTATGTAATGTAATGGAATGGGGACGAATGGGAACGATGAAATGCAGTGGAGTGGAGAGGTGTTGGAGTGGAGAGTGTGGATTTGAATTGAATGAAATTGAATGGAATAGACAGGAGTGGAGTGGAGAGGATTCTAGTGGAAAAAATGGAATGGAATGGAATGCAACGAATGGAATGGAAGGAATGGAATGGAATGGAATGGAATGGAATGTGAATGGAATGGGCAATGGACTGGAATGGAACGAATGGAATGGAATGAAACTGGAATGGAATGAATGGAATGGGAATGGACATGGGGAAAAAAGTGCAGTGGAGTGGCAGTGGAGTGGAATGGAGAAGAAGGAAGGGAGTGGAGTTGAGTGGAATAGAGTGGAATGCAATGGAATGGAATCGAATAGAATGGAATGGATTGGAGTGTATTTGAATGAAGGCAAATTGGAAGGAATGGAATGCAGTTTTTATGGAGTGGAGTGGAGTTTAGAAGACTGGAATGAATTGAATGCAAATCTGGAAAAAAATGAGATTGGAGTGCAGTGGATTGGATTATTGTATAAAATAATGAATGGAAATGGAATGGAATAGAATGGAATGCAATGCTAATGGAAGGCAAAGGAATGAATGGAAAAAAGTGCAGTGAGTTTATTGGAGTGGAATCGAGAAGAAAGGAAAGGAGTGGAGTGGGAATGGAGGGGAATGGAATGGAATGCAATGGAATGGGATGGAATGGAATGAAATGCAGGGGATTAGATTGGAGGGTATGCTAGTAGAATGTAAAGGAATGGAACGTAATGGAATGTAATGGAATACAATGAAATGGAATGATAAGGAATGGAATGGACTTGAGTGGAGTGGAGTGTATTGGAATGAATGGAATGGAGTGGAGTTTGGTGGATTGGAGTGGAATGGGAAGGAATGGAATGGAGTGGAGTGAAGTGGTGTGGAGTGCAATGGAGGGAAGTAGATTGTATAAAGGTGGAATGGATGGAATGGAATGGAATGGAATGGAATGGAATGGAATTGAATGGAAGCAGTGGATTGGAGTGATGTTGCATGGACAGGAATGGAATGGAATAGAATGGAATGGAATGGAATCAAAAGGAATGGAATGAATGGAATTGAATGGAATGGAATGGAAAAAGTGCGGTGGGGTGCATTGGGAGTGGAATGGAGAAGAAAGGAAGGGAGAGGAGTGCAGTGCAACGGAGTGGAATTGAATGCAATGGAACACAGAGGACTGGAATGGAGGCGAATGATAAGGAATGGAATGCAGTGGAGTGGAGAGGAGTGGAGAGAAGAGTGGATTTGAATTGAATGCAATGGAATGGAATGGAATGGAATGGATTAGAGAGGAGTGGAATGGATTCCAGTGGAAACAATAGAATGGAATGAAATGGAATGAATGGAATGGAATGGAATGGAATCGAATGGAATGGAATGGAATTGACAGGAATGGAATAGAATCGACTGGAATGGAATGGAATGGAAAGGACTGGAATGGAATGGAATGGAATGGAATGGAATGGAAATGGAATGG
>NW_022097833.1:0-15118 GCF_006542625.1 Nomascus leucogenys
CACTCTTTCTGTAGAAACTGCAAGTGGACATTCGAGCGCTAAAGGGCCTATAGTGGAAAAAGGATATCTTCAAATAAAAACTACACAGAAGCATTCTGTGAAACTTCTTTCTGTTCTGTGCATTCAACTAACAGAGTTGAAGCTTACTTTTGATTGAGCAGTTCTGAAACACTCTTTCTGTAGAAACTGCAAGTGGACATTCGAACGCTAAAGGGCCTATAGTGGAAAAAGGATATCTTCAAATAAAAACTACACAGAAGCATTCTGTGAAACTTCTTTCTGTTCTGTGCATTCAACTAACAGAGTTGAAGCTTACTTTTGATTGAGCAGTTCTGAAACACTCTTTCTGTAGAAACTGCAAGTGGACATTCTGAGCGCTAAGGGCCTATAGTGGAAAAAGGATATCTTCAAATAAAAACTACACAGAAGCATTCTGTGAAACTTCTTTCTGTTCTGTGCATTCAACTAACAGAGTTGAAGCTTACTTTTGATTGAGCAGTTCTGAAACACTCTTTCTGTAGAAACTGCAAGTGGACATTCGAGCGCTAAGGGCCTATAGTGGAAAAAGGATATCTTCAAATAAAAACTACACAGAAGCATTCTGTGAAACTTCTTTCTGTTCTGTGCATTCAACTAACAGAGTTGAAGCTTACTTTTGATTGAGCAGTTCTGAAACACTCTTTCTGTAGAAACTGCAAGTGGACATTCCGAGCGCTAAGGGCCTATAGTGGAAAAAGGAATCTTCAAATAAAAACTACACAGAAGCATTCTGTGAAACTTCTTTCTGTTCTGTGCATTCAACTAACAGAGTTGAAGCTTACTTTTGATTGAGCAGTTCTGAAACACTCTTTCTGTAGAAACTGCAAGTGGACATTCGAGCGCTAAAGGGCCTATAGTGGAAAAAGGATATCTTCAAATAAAAACTACACAGAAGCATTCTGTGAAACTTCTTTCTGTTCTGTGCATTCAACTAACAGAGTTGAAGCTTACTTTTGATTGAGCAGTTCTGAAACACTCTTTCTGTAGAAACTGCAAGTGGACATTCGAGCTAAGGGCCTATAGTGGAAAAAGGATATCTTCAAATAAAAACTACACAGAAGCATTCTGTGAAACTTCTTTCTGTTCTGTGCATTCAACTAACAGAGTTGAAGCTTACTTTTGATTGAGCAGTTCTGAAACACTCTTTCTGTAGAAACTGCAAGTGGACATTCGAGGCTAAGGGCCTATAGTGGAAAAAGGGATATCTTCAAATAAAAACTACACAGAAGCATTCTGTGAAACTTCTTTCTGTTCTGTGCATTCAACTAACAGAGTTGAAGCTTACTTTTGATTGAGCAGTTCTGAAACACTCTTTCTGTAGAAACTGCAAGTGGACATTCGAGCGCTAAAGGGCCTATAGTGGAAAAAGGATATCTTCAAATAAAAACTACACAGAAGCATTCTGTGAAACTTCTTTCTGTTCTGTGCATTCAACTAACAGAGTTGAAGCTTACTTTTGATTGAGCAGTTCTGAAACACTCTTTCTGTAGAAACTGCAAGTGGACATTCGAGCCTAAAGGGCCTATAGTGGAAAAAGGATATCTTCAAATAAAAACTACACAGAAGCATTCTGTGAAACTTCTTTCTGTTCTGTGCATTCAACTAACAGAGTTGAAGCTTACTTTTGATTGAGCAGTTCTGAAACACTCTTTCTGTAGAAACTGCAAGTGGACATTTGACGCTAAAGGGCCTAGTGGAAAAAGGTATCTTCAAATAAAAACTACACAGAAGCATTCTGTGAAACTTCTTTCTGTTCTGTGCATTCAACTAACAGAGTTGAAGCTTACTTTTGATTGAGCAGTTCTGAAACACTCTTTCTGTAGAAACTGCAAGTGGACATTCGAGCTAAGGGCCTATAGTGGAAAAGGATATATTCAAATAAAAACTACACAGAAGCATTCTGTGAAACTTCTTTCTGTTCTGTGCATTCAACTAACAGAGTTGAAGCTTACTTTTGATTGAGCAGTTCTGAAACACTCTTTCTGTAGAAACTGCAAGTGACATTCGAGCGCTAAAGGGCCTATAGTGGAAAAAGGATATCTTCAAATAAAAACTACACAGAAGCATTCTGTGAAACTTCTTTCTGTTCTGTGCATTCAACTAACAGAGTTGAAGCTTACTTTTGATTGAGCAGTTCTGAAACACTCTTTCTGTAGAAACTGCAAGTGACATTCGACGCTAAAGGGCCTATGGAAAAAGGATATCTTCAAATAAAAACTACACAGAAGCATTCTGTGAAACTTCTTTCTGTTCTGTGCATTCAACTAACAGAGTTGAAGCTTACTTTTGATTGAGCAGTTCTGAAACACTCTTTCTGTAGAAACTGCAAGTGGACGAGCCAAGGGCCTATAGTGGAAAATATCTTCAAATAAAAACTACACAGAAGCATTCTGTGAAACTTCTTTCTGTTCTGTGCATTCAACTAACAGAGTTGAAGCTTACTTTTGATTGAGCAGTTCTGAAACACTCTTTCTGTAGAAACTGCAAGTGGACATTCGAGCGCTAAGGGCCTATAGTGGAAAAAGGTATCTTCAAATAAAAACTACACAGAAGCATTCTGTGAAACTTCTTTCTGTTCTGTGCATTCAACTAACAGAGTTGAAGCTTACTTTTGATTGAGCAGTTCTGAAACACTCTTTCTGTAGAAACTGCAAGTGGACATTCGAGCTAAGGGCCTATAGTGGAAAAAGGGATATCTTCAAATAAAAACTACACAGAAGCATTCTGTGAAACTTCTTTCTGTTCTGTGCATTCAACTAACAGAGTTGAAGCTTACTTTTGATTGAGCAGTTCTGAAACACTCTTTCTGTAGAAACTGCAAGTGGACATTCGAGCGCTAAAGGGCCTATAGTGGAAAAAGGGATATATTCAAATAAAAACTACACAGAAGCATTCTGTGAAACTTCTTTCTGTTCTGTGCATTCAACTAACAGAGTTGAAGCTTACTTTTGATTGAGCAGTTCTGAAACACTCTTTCTGTAGAAACTGCAAGTGGACATTCGAGCGCTAAGGGCCTATAGTGGAAAAAGGGATATCTTCAAATAAAAACTACACAGAAGCATTCTGTGAAACTTCTTTCTGTTCTGTGCATTCAACTAACAGAGTTGAAGCTTACTTTTGATTGAGCAGTTCTGAAACACTCTTTCTGTAGAAACTGCAAGTGGACATTCGAGCGCTAAAGGGCCTATAGTGGAAAAAGGGATATCTTCAAATAAAAACTACACAGAAGCATTCTGTGAAACTTCTTTCTGTTCTGTGCATTCATAACAGAGTTGAAGCTTACTTTTGATTGAGCAGTTCTGAAACACTCTTTCTGTAGAAACTGCAAGTGGACATAACGAGCGCTAAAGGGCCTATAGTGGAAAAAGAGATATCTTCAAATAAAAACTACACAGAAGCATTCTGTGAAACTTCTTTCTGTTCTGTGCATTCAACTAACAGAGTTGAAGCTTACTTTTGATTGAGCAGTTCTGAAACACTCTTTCTGTAGAAACTGCAAGTGGACATTGAGCGCTAAGGGCCTATAGTGGAAAAAGGATATCTTCAAATAAAAACTACACAGAAGCATTCTGTGAAACTTCTTTCTGTTCTGTGCATTCAACTAACAGAGTTGAAGCTTACTTTTGATTGAGCAGTTCTGAAACACTCTTTCTGTAGAAACTGCAAGTGGACATTCGAGCGCTAAAGGGCCTATAGTGGAAAAAGATATCTTCAAATAAAAACTACACAGAAGCATTCTGTGAAACTTCTTTCTGTTCTGTGCATTCAACTAACAGAGTTGAAGCTTACTTTTGATTGAGCAGTTCTGAAACACTCTTTCTGTAGAAACTGCAAGTGGACATTCGAGCCTAAAGGGCCTATAGTGGAAAAAGGTATCTTCAAATAAAAACTACACAGAAGCATTCTGTGAAACTTCTTTCTGTTCTGTGCATTCAACTAACAGAGTTGAAGCTTACTTTTGATTGAGCAGTTCTGAAACACTCTTTCTGTAGAAACTGCAAGTGACATTCGAGTGCTAAAGGGCCTATAGTGGAAAAAATATCTTCAAATAAAAACTACACAGAAGCATTCTGTGAAACTTCTTTCTGTTCTGTGCATTCAACTAACAGAGTTGAAGCTTACTTTTGATTGAGCAGTTCTGAAACACTCTTTCTGTAGAAACTGCAAGTGGACATTCAGCGCTAAGGGCCTATAGTGGAAAAAGGATATCTTCAAATAAAAACTACACAGAAGCATTCTGTGAAACTTCTTTCTGTTCTGTGCATTCAACTAACAGAGTTGAAGCTTACTTTTGATTGAGCAGTTCTGAAACACTCTTTCTGTAGAAACTGCAAGTGGACATTCCGAGTAAAGGGCCTATAGTGGAAAAAGGATATCTTCAAATAAAAACTACACAGAAGCATTCTGTGAAACTTCTTTCTGTTCTGTGCATTCTAACAGAGTTGATTTTTTGATTGAGCAGTTCTGAAACACTCTTTCTGTAGAAACTGCAAGTGGACATTCGGAGCTAAGGGCCTATAGTGGTATCTTCAAATAAAAACTACACAGAAGCATTCTGTGTTTCTTTCTGTTCTGTGCATTCAACTAACAGAGTTGAAGCTTACTTTTGATTGAGCAGTTCTGAAACACTCTTTCTGTAGAAACTGCAAGTGGACATTTCGAGCGCTAAAAGGCCTATAGTGGAAAAAGGGATATCTTCAAATAAAAACTACACAGAAGCATTCTGTGAAACTTCTTTCTGTTCTGTGCATTCAACTAACAGAGTTGAAGCTTACTTTTGATTGAGCAGTTCTGAAACACTCTTTCTGTAGAAACTGCAAGTGGACATTCGAGCGCTAAAGGGCCTATAGTGGAAAAAGGGATATCTTCAAATAAAAACTACACAGAAGCATTCTGTGAAACTTCTTTCTGTTCTGTGCATTCAACTAACAGAGTTGAAGCTTACTTTTGATTGAGCAGTTCTGAAACACTCTTTCTGTAGAAACTGCAAGTGGACATTCGACGCTAAAGGGCCTATAGTGGAAAAAGGTATCTTCAAATAAAAACTACACAGAAGCATTCTGTGAAACTTCTTTCTGTTCTGTGCATTCAACTAACAGAGTTGAAGCTTACTTTTGATTGAGCAGTTCTGAAACACTCTTTCTGTAGAAACTGCAAGTGGACATTCTGAGCGCTAAAGGGCCTATAGTGGAAAAAGGTATCTTCAAATAAAAACTACACAGAAGCATTCTGTGAAACTTCTTTCTGTTCTGTGCATTCAACTAACAGAGTTGAAGCTTACTTTTGATTGAGCAGTTCTGAAACACTCTTTCTGTAGAAACTGCAAGTGGACATTCGAGGCTAAAGGGCCTATAGTGGAAAAAGGATATCTTCAAATAAAAACTACACAGAATTCTGTGAAACTTCTTTCTGTTCTGTGCATTCAACTAACAGAGTTGAAGCTTACTTTTGATTGAGCAGTTCTGAAACACTCTTTCTGTAGAAACTGCAAGTGGACATTCGAGCTAAAGGGCCTATAGTGGAAAAAGGATATCTTCAAATAAAAACTACACAGAAGCATTCTGTGAAACTTCTTTCTGTTCTGTGCATTCAACTAACAGAGTTGAAGCTTACTTTTGATTGAGCAGTTCTGAAACACTCTTTCTGTAGAAACTGCAAGTGGACATTCGAGCGCTAAAGGCCTATAGTGGAAAAAGGATATCTTCAAATAAAACTACACAGAAGCATTCTGTGAAACTTCTTTCTGTTCTGTGCATTCAACTAACAGAGTTGAATTACTTTTTGATTGAGCAGTTCTGAAACACTCTTTCTGTAGGCATGACATGAGCTAAAGGGCCTATAGTGGAAAAGTATCTTCAAATAAAAACTACACAGAAGCATTCTGTGAAACTTCTTTCTGTTCTGTGCATTCAACTAACAGAGTTGAAGCTTACTTTTGATTGAGCAGTTCTGAAACACTCTTTCTGTAGAAACTGCAAGTGGACATTCGAGCTCTAAAGGGCCTATAGTGGAAAAAGGATATCTTCAAATAAAAACTACACAGAAGCATTCTGTGAAACTTCTTTCTGTTCTGTGCATTCAACTAACAGAGTTGAAGCTTACTTTTGATTGAGCAGTTCTGAAACACTCTTTCTGTAGAAACTGCAAGTGGACATTCCACGCTAAAGGGCCTATAGTGGAAAAAGGATATCTTCAAATAAAAACTACACAGAAGCATTCTGTGAACTTCTTTCTCTGTGCATTCAACTAACAGAGTTGAAGCTTACTTTTGATTGAGCAGTTCTGAAACACTCTTTCTGTAGAAACTGCAAGTGACATTCGAGCAAGGGCCTATAGTGGAAAAAGGGAATCTTCAAATAAAAACTACACAGAAGCATTCTGTGAAACTTCTTTCTGTTCTGTGCATTCAACTAACAGAGTTGAAGCTTACTTTTGATTGAGCAGTTCTGAAACACTCTTTCTGTAGAAACTGCAAGTGGACATTGAGCGCTAAAAGGGCCTATAGTGGAAAAAGGATATCTTCAAATAAAAACTACACAGAAGCATTCTGTGAAACTTCTTTCTGTTCTGTGCATTCAACTAACAGAGTTGAAGCTTACTTTTGATTGAGCAGTTCTGAAACACTCTTTCTGTAGAAACTGCAAGTGGACATTCGAGCTAAAGGGCCTATAGTGGAAAAAGGATATCTTCAAATAAAAACTACACAGAAGCATTCTGTGAAACTTCTTTCTGTTCTGTGCATTCAACTAACAGAGTTGAAGCTTACTTTTGATTGAGCAGTTCTGAAACACTCTTTCTGTAGAAACTGCAAGTGACATTCGAGCGCTAAGGGCCTATAGTGGAAAAAGGGATATCTTCAAATAAAAACTACACAGAAGCATTCTGTGAAACTTCTTTCTGTTCTGTGCATTCAACTAACAGAGTTGAAGCTTACTTTTGATTGAGCAGTTCTGAAACACTCTTTCTGTAGAAACTGCAAGTGGACATTCGAGCGCTAAGGGCCTATAGTGGAAAAAGGGATATCTTCAAATAAAAACTACACAGAAGCATTCTGTGAAACTTCTTTCTGTTCTGTGCATTCAACTAACAGAGTTGAAGCTTACTTTTGATTGAGCAGTTCTGAAACACTCTTTCTGTAGAAACTGCAAGTGGACATTCGAGCGCTAAAGGGCCTATAGTGAAAAAGGGATATCTTCAAATAAAAACTACACAGAAGCATTCTGTGAAACTTCTTTCTGTTCTGTGCATTCAACTAACAGAGTTGAAGCTTACTTTTGATTGAGCAGTTCTGAAACACTCTTTCTGTAGAAACTGCAAGTGGACATTCGAGCGCTAAAGGGCCTATAGTGGAAAAAGGATATCTTCAAATAAAACTACACAGAAGCATTCTGTGAACTTCTTTCTGTTCTGTGCATTCAACTAACAGAGTTGAAGCTTACTTTTGATTGAGCAGTTCTGAAACACTCTTTCTGTAGAAACTGCAAGTGGACATTCGAGCGCTAAGGGCCTATAGTGGAAAAAGGGATATCTTCAAATAAAAACTACACAGAAGCATTCTGTGAAACTTCTTTCTGTTCTGTGCATTCAACTAACAGAGTTGAAGCTTACTTTTGATTGAGCAGTTCTGAAACACTCTTTCTGTAGAAACTGCAAGTGGACATTCGACGCTAAAGGGCCTATAGTGGAAAAAGGAATCTTCAAATAAAAACTACACAGAAGCATTCTGTGAAACTTCTTTCTGTTCTGTGCATTCAACTAACAGAGTTGAAGCTTACTTTTGATTGAGCAGTTCTGAAACACTCTTTCTGTAGAAACTGCAAGTGGACATTGAGCGCTAAAGGGCCTATAGTGGAAAAAGGTATCTTCAAATAAAAACTACACAGAAGCATTCTGTGAAACTTCTTTCTGTTCTGTGCATTCAACTAACAGAGTTGAAGCTTACTTTTGATTGAGCAGTTCTGAAACACTCTTTCTGTAGAAACTGCAAGTGGACATTCGAGCGCTAAGGGCCTATAGTGGAAAAAGGGATATCTTCAAATAAAAACTACACAGAAGCATTCTGTGAAACTTCTTTCTGTTCTGTGCATTCAACTAACAGAGTTGAAGCTTACTTTTGATTGAGCAGTTCTGAAACACTCTTTCTGTAGAAACTGCAAGTGACATTCGAGCGCTAAGGGCCTATAGTGGAAAAAGGATATCTTCAAATAAAAACTACACAGAAGCATTCTGTGAAACTTCTTTCTGTTCTGTGCATTCAACTAACAGAGTTGAAGCTTACTTTTGATTGAGCAGTTCTGAAACACTCTTTCTGTAGAAACTGCAAGTGGACATTCGAGCGCTAAAGGGCCTATAGTGGAAAAAGGATATCTTCAAATAAAAACTACACAGAAGCATTCTGTGAAACTTCTTTCTGTTCTGTGCATTCAACTAACAGAGTTGAAGCTTACTTTTGATTGAGCAGTTCTGAAACACTCTTTCTGTAGAAACTGCAAGTGGACATTCGAGCCTAAGGGCCTATAGTGGAAAAAGGATATCTTCAAATAAAAACTACACAGAAGCATTCTGTGAAACTTCTTTCTGTTCTGTGCATTCAACTAACAGAGTTGAAGCTTACTTTTGATTGAGCAGTTCTGAAACACTCTTTCTGTAGAAACTGCAAGTGGACATTCGCTAAAGGGCCTATAGTGGAAAAGGGATAATCTCAAATAAAAACTACACAGAAGCATTCTGTGAAACTTCTTTCTGTTCTGTGCATTCAACTAACAGAGTTGAAGCTTACTTTTGATTGAGCAGTTCTGAAACACTCTTTCTGTAGAAACTGCAAGTGGACATTCGAGTGCTAAAGGCCTATAGTGGAAAAAGGATATATTCAAATAAAAACTACACAGAAGCATTCTGTGAAACTTCTTTCTGTTCTGTGCATTCAACTAACAGAGTTGAAGCTTACTTTTGATTGAGCAGTTCTGAAACACTCTTTCTGTAGAAACTGCAAGTGGACATTCGAGCGCTAAGGGCCTATAGTGGAAAAAGGATATCTTCAAATAAAAACTACACAGAAGCATTCTGTGAAACTTCTTTCTGTTGTGTATTCAACTAACAGAGTTGAAGCTTACTTTTGATTGAGCAGTTCTGAAACACTCTTTCTGTAGAAACTGCAAGTGACATTCGACGCTAAAGGGCCTATGGAAAAAGGATATCTTCAAATAAAAACTACACAGAAGCATTCTGTGAAACTTCTTTCTGTTCTGTGCATTCAACTAACAGAGTTGAAGCTTACTTTTGATTGAGCAGTTCTGAAACACTCTTTCTGTAGAAACTGCAAGTGACGGATTCCAAGGGCCTATAGTGGAAAAGGATATCTTCAAATAAAAACTACACAGAAGCATTCTGTGAAACTTCTTTCTGTTCGCATTCAACTAACAGAGTTGAAGCTTACTTTTGATTGAGCAGTTCTGAAACACTCTTTCTGTAGAAACTGCAAGTGGACATTTGAGCGCTAAGGGCCTATAGTGGAAAAAGGATATCTTCAAATAAAAACTACACAGAAGCATTCTGTGAACTTCTTTCTGTTCTGTGCATTCAACTAACAGAGTTGAAGCTTACTTTTGATTGAGCAGTTCTGAAACACTCTTTCTGTAGAAACTGCAAGTGGACATTCGAGCTAAAGGGCCTATAGTGGAAAAAGGATATCTTCAAATAAAAACTACACAGAAGCATTCTGTGAAACTTCTTTCTGTTCTGTGCATTCAACTAACAGAGTTGAAGCTTACTTTTGATTGAGCAGTTCTGAAACACTCTTTCTGTAGAAACTGCAAGTGGACATTCGAGGCTAAGGGCCTATAGTGGAAAAAGGATATCTTCAAATAAAAACTACACAGAAGCATTCTGTGAACTTCTTTCTGTTCTGTGCATTCAACTAACAGAGTTGAAGCTTACTTTTGATTGAGCAGTTCTGAAACACTCTTTCTGTAGAAACTGCAAGTGACATTCGAGCGCTAAGGGCCTAAGTGGAAAAAGGGATATCTTCAAATAAAAACTACACAGAAGCATTCTGTGAAACTTCTTTCTGTTCTGTGCATTCAACTAACAGAGTTGAAGCTTACTTTTGATTGAGCAGATCTGAAACACTCTTTCTGTAGAAACTGCAAGTGGACATTCGAGCGCTAAAGGGCCTATAGTGAAAAAGGATATCTTCAAATAAAAACTACACAGAAGCATTCTGTGAAACTTCTTTCTGTTCTGTGCATTCATAACAGAGTTGAAGCTTACTTTTGATTGAGCAGTTCTGAAACACTCTTTCTGTAGAAACTGCAAGTGGACATTCGAGCGCTAAAGGGCCTATAGTGGAAAAAGGGATATCTTCAAATAAAAACTACACAGAAGCATTCTGTGAACTTCTTTCTGTTCTGTGCATTCATAACAGAGTTGAAGCTTACTTTTGATTGAGCAGTTCTGAAACACTCTTTCTGTAGAAACTGCAAGTGGACATTCGAGCGCTAAAGGGCCTATAGTGAAAAAGGGATATCTTCAAATAAAAACTACACAGAAGCATTCTGTGAAACTTCTTTCTGTTCTGTGCATTCAACTAACAGAGTTGAAGCTTACTTTTGATTGAGCAGTTCTGAAACACTCTTTCTGTAGAAACTGCAAGTGGACATTCCGAGCGCTAAAGGGCCTACAGTGGAAAAACTGATATCTCTAAATAAAAACGACTCAGAAGCATTCTGTGAAACTTCTTTCTGTTCTGTGCATTCAACTAACAGAGTTGAAGCTTACTTTTGATTGAGCAGTTCTGAAACACTCTTTCTGTAGAAACTGCAAGTGGACATTCGAGCCTAAAGGGCCTATAGTGGAAAAAAGATATCTTCAAATAAAAACTACACAGAAGCATTCTGTGAAACTTCTTTCTGTTCTGTGCATTCAACTAACAGAGTTGAAGCTTACTTTTGATTGAGCAGTTCTGAAACACTCTTTCTGTAGAAACTGCAAGTTGACATTCGAGTGCTAAAGGCCTATAGTGGAAAAAGAATATCTTCAAATAAAAACTACACAGAAGCATTCTGTGAAACTTCTTTCTGTTCTGTCATTCAACTAACAGAGTTGAAGCTTACTTTTGATTGAGCAGTTCTGAAACACTCTTTCTGTAGAAACTGCAAGTGCATTCAGCGCTAAAGGGCCTATAGTGGAAAAAGGATATCTTCAAAAAAAACTACACAGAAGCATTCTGTGAAACTTCTTTCTGTTCTGTGCATTCAACTAACAGAGTTGAAGCTTACTTTTGATTGAGCAGTTCTGAAACACTCTTTCTGTAGAAACTGCAAGTGACATTCGAGCGCTAAAGGGCCTATAGTGGAAAAAAGGATATCTTCAAATAAAAACTACACAGAAGCATTCTGTGAAACTTCTTTCTGTTCTGTGCATTCAACTAACAGAGTTGAAGCTTACTTTTGATTGAGCACTCTGAAACACTCTTTCTGTAGAAACTGCAAGTGACATTCGAGTGCTAAAGGGCCTAAGTGGAAAAGGATATCTTCAAATAAAAACTACACAGAAGCATTCTGTGAACTTCTTTCTGTTCATTCATTCACTAACAGAGTTGAAGCTTACTTTTGATTGAGCAGTTCTGAAACACTCTTCTGTAGAAACTGCAAGTGACATTCGAGCGCTAAAGGGCCTATAGTGGAAAAGGGATATCTTCAAATAAAAACTACACAGAAGCATTCTGTGAAACTTCTTTCTGTTCTGTGCATTCAACTAACAGAGTTGAAGCTTACTTTTGATTGAGCAGTTCTGAAACACTCTTTCTGTAGAAACTGCAAGTGACATTCGAGCGCTAAGGGCCTATAGTGAAAAAGGATATCTTCAAATAAAAACTACACAGAAGCATTCTGTGAAACTTCTTTCTGTTGTGCATTCAACTAACAGAGTTGAAGCTTACTTTTGATTGAGCAGTTCTGAAACACTCTTTCTGTAGAAACTGCAAGTGACATTCTGAACGCTAAAGGGCCTATAGTGGAAAAAGGATATCTTCAAAAAAACTACACAGAAGCATTCTGTGCAACTTCTTTCTGTTCTGTGCATTCAACTAACAGAGTTGAAGCTTACTTTTGATTGAGCAGTTCTGAAACACTCTTTCTGTAGAAACTGCAAGTGGACATTCGAGCCTAAGGGCCTATAGTGGAAAAAGGGATATCTTCAAATAAAAACTACACAGAAGCATTCTGTGAAACTTCTTTCTCTTCTGTGCATTCAACTAACAGAGTTGAAGCTTACTTTTGATTGAGCAGTTCTGAAACACTCTTTCTGTAGAAACTGCAAGTGGACATTCGAGGCTAGGGCCATAGTGGAAAATATCTTCAAATAAAAACTACACAGAAGCATTCTGTGAAACTTCTTTCTGTTCTGTGCATTCAACTAACAGAGTTGAAGCTTACTTTTGATTGAGCAGTTCTGAAACACTCTTTCTGTAGAAACTGCAAGTGGACATTCCGAGCGCTAAAGGGCCTATAGTGGAAAAAGATATATCTTCAAATAAAAACTACACAGAAGCATTCTGTGAAACTTCTTTCTGTTCTGTGCATTCAACTAACAGAGTTGAAGCTTACTTTTGATTGAGCAGTTCTGAAACACTCTTTCTGTAGAAACTGCAAGTGGACATTCGAGCTAAAGGGCCTATAGTGAAAAAAGGATATCTTCAAATAAAAACTACACAGAAGCATTCTGTGAAACTTCTTTCTGTTCTGTGCATTCAACTAACAGAGTTGAAGCTTACTTTTGATTGAGCAGTTCTGAAACACTCTTTCTGTAGAAACTGCAAGTGGACATTCGAGCTAAAGGGCCTATAGTGGAAAAAGGTATCTTCAAATAAAAACTACACAGAAGCATTCTGTGAAACTTCTTTCTGTTCTGTGCATTCAACTAACAGAGTTGAAGCTTACTTTTGATTGAGCAGTTCTGAAACACTCTTTCTGTAGAAACTGCAAGTGGACATTCGAGTGCTAAGGGCCTATAGTGGAAAAGGATATATTCAAATAAAAACTACACAGAAGCATTCTGTGAAACTTCTTTCTGTTCTGTGCATTCAACTAACAGAGTTGAAGCTTACTTTTGATTGAGCAGTTCTGAAACACTCTTTCTGTAGAAACTGCAAGTGGACATTCGAGCCTAAAGGGCCTATAGTGGAAAAAGGATATCTTCAAATAAAAACTACACAGAAGCATTCTGTGAAACTCTTTCTGTTCTGTGCATTCAACTAACAGAGTTGAAGCTTACTTTTGATTGAGCACTTCTGAAACACTCTTTCTGTAGAAACTGCAAGTGACATTCGAGCTAAGGGCCTAGGAAAAAGGAATCTTCAAATAAAAACTACACAGAAGCATTCTGTGAAACTTCTTTCTGTTCTGTGCATTCAACTAACAGAGTTGAAGCTTACTTTTGATTGAGCAGTTCTGAAACACTCTTTCTGTAGAAACTGCAAGTGACGAGCCTAAAGGGCCTATAGTGGAAAAAGGATATCTTCAAATAAAAACTACACAGAAGCATTCTGTGAACTTCTTTCTGTTCTGTGCATTCAACTAACAGAGTTGAAGCTTACTTTTGATTGAGCAGTTCTGAAACACTCTTTCTGTAGAAACTGCAAGTTGGAATTCGACGCAAAGGGCCTTAGTGAAAAAGGTATCTTCAAATAAAAACTACACAGAAGCATTCTGTGAAACTTCTTTCTGTTCTGTGCATTCAACTAACAGAGTTGAAGCTTACTTTTGATTGAGCAGTTCTGAAACACTCTTTCTGTAGAAACTGCAAGTGGACATTCGAGCTAAAGGCCTATAGTGGAAAAAGGATATCTTCAAATAAAAACTACACAGAAGCATTCTGTGAACTTCTTTCTGTTCTGTGCATTCAACTAACAGAGTTGAAGCTTACTTTTGATTGAGCAGTTCTGAAACACTCTTTCTGTAGAAACTGCAAGTGGACATTCGAGGCTAAAGGCCTATAGTGGAAAAGGATATATTCAAATAAAAACTACACAGAAGCATTCTGTGTAAATTCTTTCTGTTCTGTGCATTCAACTAACAGAGTTGAAGCTTACTTTTGATTGAGCAGTTCTGAAACACTCTTTCTGTAGAAACTGCAAGTGGACATTCGAGCGCTAAGGGCCTATAGTGGAAAAAGGGATATCTTCAAATAAAAACTACACAGAAGCATTCTGTGAAATTCTTTCTGTTCGTGCATTCAACTAACAGAGTTGAAGCTTACTTTTGATTGAGCAGTTCTGAAACACTCTTTCTGTAGAAACTGCAAGTGCATTCGAGCGCTAACCAAGGGCCTATAGTGAAAAAGGATATTTCAAATAAAAAACTACACAGAAGCATTCTGTGAAACTTCTTTCTGTTCTGTGCATTCAACTAACAGAGTTGAAGCTTACTTTTGATTGAGCAGTTCTGAAACACTCTTTCTGTAGAAACTGCAAGTGGACATTCGAGCGCTAAAGGGCCTATAGTGAAAAAGGATATCTTCAAATAAAAACTACACAGAAGCATTCTGTGAACTTCTTTCTGTTCTGTGCATTCATAACAGAGTTGAAGCTTACTTTTGATTGAGCAGTTCTGAAACACTCTTTCTGTAGAAACTGCAAGTGGACATTCGAGCGCTAAAGGGCCTATAGTGGAAAAAAGGGATATCTTCAAATAAAACTACACAGAAGCATTCGTGAAACTTCTTTCTGTTCTGTGCATTCAACTAACAGAGTTGAAGCTTACTTTTGATTGAGCAGTTCTGAAACACTCTTTCTGTAGAAACTGCAAGTGGACATTCGAGTGCTAAAGGGCCTATAGTGAAAAAGGGATATCTTCAAATAAAAACTACACAGAAGCATTCTGTGAACTTCTTTCTGTTCTGTGCATTCAACTAACAGAGTTGAAGCTTACTTTTGATTGAGCAGTTCTGAAACACTCTTTCTAGAAACTGGCAAGTGGACATTCGAGCCTAAAGGCCTATAGTGAAAAAGATATCTTCAAATAAAAACTACACAGAAGCATTCTGTAAACTTCTTTCTGTTCTGTGCATTCAACTAACAGAG
>NW_022097834.1:0-53503 GCF_006542625.1 Nomascus leucogenys
TACTTTAAATTCATATGGAACCAAAAAAGAGCCCGCATCGCCAAGTCAATCCTAAGCCAAAAGAACAAAGCTGGAGGCATCACGCTACCTGACTTCAAACTACTACAAGGCTACAGTAACCAAAACAGCATGGTACTGGTACCACAACAGAGATATAGATCAATGGAACAGAACAGAGCCCTCAGAAATGATGCTGCATATCTACAACTATCTGATCTTTGACAAACTGACAAAAACAAGAAATGGGGAAAGGATTCCCTATTTAATAAATGGTGCTGGGAAAACTGGCTAGCCATATGTAGAAAGCTGAAACTGGATCCCTTCCTTACACCTTATACAAAAATTAATTCAAGATGGATTAAAGACTTAAATGTTAGACCTAAAACCATTAAAATCCTACAAGAAAACCTAGGCAATACCATTCAGGACATAGGCATGGGCAAGGACTTCATGTCTAAAACACCAAAAGCAATGGCAACAAAAGCCAAAATTGACAAATGGGAATTAATTAAACTAAGAGCTTCTGCACAGCAAAAGAAACTACCATCAGAGAGAACAGGTAACCTACAGAATGGGAGAAAATTTTTGCAACCTACTCATCTGACAAAGGGCTAATATCCAGAATCTACAATGAACTCAAACAAATTTACAAGAAAAAAACAAACAAACCCATCAAAAAGTGGGCAAAGGACATGAACAGTCACTTCTCAAAAGAAGATATTATGCAGCCAAAAAACACATGAAGAAATGCTCATCATCACTGGCCATCAGAGAAATGAAATCAAAACCACAGTGAGATACCATCTCACACCAGTGTAGAATGGCCATCATTAAAAAAACAGGGAAACAACAGGTGCTGGAGAGGATGTGGAGAAACAGGAAGACTTTTACACTGTTGGTGGACTGTAAACTAGTTCAACCATTGTGGAAGAGAGTGTGGCGATTCCTCAGGGATCTAGGAACTAGAAATAACATTTGACCCAGCCATCCCATTACTGGGTATATACCCAAAGGACTATAAATCATGCTGCCATAAAGACACATGCACACGTATGTTTATTGCGGCACTATTCACAATAGCAAAGAGTTGGAACCAACCCAAATGTACAACAACGATAGACTGGATTAAGAAAATGTGGCACATATGCACCATGGAACACTATGCAGCCATAAAAATGATGAGTTCCTGGTCTTTGTAGGGACATGGATGAAACTGGAAAACATCATTCTCAGTAAACTATTGCAAGGATAAAAAACCAAACACCGCATGATCTCAATCATAGGTGGGAATTGAACAATGAGAACTCACGGACACAGGAAGGGGAAAATCACATTCCAAGGACTGTTGTGGGTGGGGGAGGGGGCAGGGAATGCATTAGGAGATATACCTAACTCTAAATGACGAGTTAATGGGAGCAGGAAATCAACATGGCACATAGATACATAGGTAACAAACCTGCACATTGTGCACATATACCCTAAAAGCTAAAGGATAATAAAAATAAAAAATAAAAAAAAAGAAACAAAATAAGTGAAATGGGAGAAAAAACGTTTACATTTTCTTCACTAAAAAAAAAAAAACAGAAAAAAATCCAAAAAATCATTTAAAATTAAGGATAAATTTTAAATAAAAAAAAAAAAAAAGTAAGGTTCAAATCTGTTACTTGAATGCGCAGATCAGAAAGAAGTTTTGCAGAAGGCTTCTGTGCAGTTTTATTTGAAGATATTCCTTTTTCCACTTTAGGCCTCCTAGCGCTCCGAATGTCCACTCGCAGTTCTACAGAAAGAGTGTTTCAAAACTCCTCAATCAAAAGTAAGGTTCAAATCTGTTAGTTGAATGCACAGATCAGAAAGAAGTTTCACAGAATGCTTCCATGTAGTTTTATTTGAAGATATTCCTTTTCCACTAGAGGCCTCTTAGCGCCCGAATGCCACTTGCAGTTTCTACAGAAAGAGTGTTCAGAACTGCTCAATAAAGTAAGTTAACTCTTCTTGAATGCACGAACAGAAAAAGTTTCACAGAATATTTCTTGTAGTTTTTAATTGTAGATATTACTGTTTCCACTATGGCCCCTTGCGCTCCGAATGTCCCCTTGCAGTTTCTACAGAAAGAGTGTTCAGAACTCCTCAATCAAAACTAAGGTAGAACTCTGTTAGTTGATTGCGCAGATCAGAAAGATGTTTCGCCGAATGATTCTGTGTAGTTTTCATTTGAAGATATTCCTTTTCCACTATAGGCCTCTTAGCGCTCCGGAATGTCCAATTGCAGTTTCTACAGAAAGAGAGTTTCAGAACTGCTCAATCAAAAGTAAGGTTCAAATCTGTTAGTTGACTGCTCAGATCAGAAAGGAGTTTCACAGAACGCTTCCGTGTAGTTTTTATTTGAAGATATTCATTTTTCCACTATAGGCCTCTTAGCGCTCCGAATGTCCACTTGCAGTTTCTACAGAAAGAGTGTTTCATAACTGCTCAATCAAAAGTAAGGTTGAGCTCTGTCAGCTGACTGCACAGATCAGAAAGAAGTTTCACAGAATGCTTCTGTGTAGTTTTTATTTGAAAAGATTCCTTTTCCACTATAGGCCTCTTAGCGCTCCAAATCTCCACTTGCAGTTCCTACAGAAAGAGTGTTTCAAAACTCTCAATCAAAAGTAACTTTCAACTCTGTTAGTTGAATTCACAGATCAGAAAGAAGTTTCACAGAATGCTTCCGTGTAGTTTTATTAGAAGATATTACATTTTCCACTATAGGCCTCTTAGCGCTGTGAATGTCCACTTGCAGTTTCTAGAGAAAGAGTATTTCAGAACTGCTCAATCAAAAATAAGGTTCAACTCGGTTAGCTGATGTGCAGATCAGAAAGAAGTTTCGCAGAACGCTTCTGTGTAGTTTTTATTTGAAGATATTCCTTTTTGCATTATAGGACTCTTAGCACTCAGAATGTCCACTTGCAGTTTCTACAGAAAGAGTGTTTCAGTACTGCTCAATCAAAAGTAAGGTTAAACTCTGTTAGTTGAATGCACAGATCAGAAAGAAGTTTCACAGAATGCTTCTGTGTAGTTTTATATGAAGATATTCCTTTTTCCACTGTAGGCCTCTTAGCCTCCAAATATCCACTTGCAGTTTCTACAGAGAGAGTGTTTCAAAACTCCTCAATCAAAAGTAAGGTTCAACTCTGTTATTTGACTGCACAGATCAGAAAGAAGTTACACAGAATGCTTCTGTGTGGTTTTTATTCGAAGATATTCCTTTTTCCACTAAAGGCCTCTAAGTGCTGCGAATGTCCAATGGCAGTTTGTACAGAAAGAGTGTTCGGAACTGCTCAATCAAAGGAAGGTTAACCTCTGTTAGTTGAATGCGCAGATGAGAAAGAAGTTTCACAGAACACTTCTTGTAGTTTTTATTTGAAGATATTCCTTTTTGCACTTTAGGCCTCTGTGCACACTGAATATCCAATTGCAGTTTCTACAGAAAGAGTGTTTCAGAACTGCTCAATCAAAAGTAAGGTTAAACTCTGTTAGTTGAATGCACACATCAGAAAGAAGTTTCACAGAATGCTTCTGTGTAGTTTTTATTGAAGATATTCCTTTTTCCACTGTAGGCCTCTTAGCGCTCCAAATATCCACTTGCAGTTTCTACAGAAAGAGTGTTTCAAAACTCCTCAATCAAAAGTAAGGTTCAACTCTCTTAGTTGAATGCACCGATTAAAAAGAAGTTTCACAGAATGCTTTTGTGTAGTTTCTATTTGAAGATATTCCTTTTTCCACTATAGGCTTCTTAGCGCTCCGAATGTCCATTGCAGTTTCTACAGAAAGAGTGTTTCAGAGCTGCTCAATCAAAAGCAAGGTTCAACACTGTAAGTTGAATCCACGGAGCAGAAAGAAATTTCACAGAATGCTTCTGTATAGTTTTTATTTGAAGATATTCCTTTTTCCACTGTAGGCCTCTTAGCACTCTGAATGTCCAATTTCGGTTTCTACAGAAAGAGTGTTTCAGAACTGCTCAATCAAAAGTAAGGTTCAACTCTGTTAGTTGAATGTGCAGACGAGAAAGAAGTTTCGCTGAATGCTTCTGTCTAGCTTTTATTTGAAGATATTCAGTTTCCACTACAGGCCTCTTAGCGCTCCGAATATCCACATGCAGTTTCTACAGAAAGAGTGTCTCAGAACTGCTCAATCAAAGGTAAGGTTCAACTCTGTTAGTTGAATGCACAGATGAGAAAGAAGTTTTCTAGAATGCTTCTTTGTAGATGTATTTGAAGATATTCCTTTTTCCACTATAGGCTTCTTGTCCCTCCGAATGTCCACTTGGTTTTCTACAGTAAGAGTGTTTCACAATTGCTCAATCAAAAGTAAGGTTCAACACTGTTAGATGACTCCACAGTCAGAAGGAAGTTTCACAGAATGCTTCTGTGTAGTTTATATTTTAAGATATTCTTTTTCCACTATACGCCTCTTAGCGCTACAAATATCCACTTGCAGTTTCTACAGAAAGTGTTTCACAACCGCTCAATCAAAAGTAAGGTTCAAATCTGTTAGTTGAATGCGCAGATCAGAAAGAAGTTTTGCAGAATGCTTCTGTGTAGTTTTTACTTGAAGATATTCCGGTTTCCAGTATAGGCCTCTTAGCCCTCCGAATGTCCACTTGCAGTTTCTACAGAAAGAGCGTTTCAAAACTCCTCAATCAAAAGAAAGTTTCAACTCTGTTAGTTGAAAGCACAGATTAGAAAGAAGTTTCCCAGAATGCTTCTGTGTAGTTTTCATTTGAAGATATTCTTTTTGCACTATAGGCCTCTTAGCCTCCTAATGTGCACTTGCAGTTCTACAGATAGAGTGTTTCAGAGCTGCTCAATCAAAAGTAAGGTTCAACTGTGAGTTAAATGCACGGATCAGAAAGAAGTTTCGGATAATGCTTGTGTCTGGTTTTTATTTGAAGATATTCCTTTTTCCACTATCGGCCTCTTAGCGCTCCGAATGTCCACTTGCAGTTTCTACAGAAAGAGTTTTTCAGAACTCCTCAATCTAATGTAAGGTTCAACTCAGTTAGTTGAATGCACAGATCAGAAGGATGTTTCACAGAATGCTTCTGTGTAGTCTTTATTTGAAGATATTCCATTTTCCACTATAGGCCTCTTAGCGCTCTGAAAGTCCACTTGCAGTTTCTACAGAAAGAGTGTTTCAGAACTGCTCAATCAAAAGTAAGGTTCAACTCAGTTAGTTCAATGCACAGATCAGAAAGTAGTTTCAAAGAAGGATTCTGTGTAGTTTTTATTTGAAGATATTCCTTTTTCCACTATAGGTCTCTTAGCGTTCCGAACGTCCACTTGCAGTCTCTACAGCAGGAGTGTTTCAGAACTGCTCAATCAAAAGTAAGGTTCAACGCTGTTAGTTGAATGCACAGATCAGAAAGAAGTTTCACAGAATGCTTCTGTGTAGTTTTTATTTGAAGTTATTCCTTTTCCACTGTACGCCCCTTAGTGCTCCGAATGTCCCCTTGCAGTTTCTACAGAAAGAGTGTTTCAGAGCCCCTCAATCAAAACTAAGATTCAACTCTGTTAGTTGAATGCACACTTCATAAAGAAGTTTCGCTGAATGCTTCTGGGTAGTTTTCATTTGAAGACATTCCTTTTTCCACTATAGGCCTCTTATCCCTACGAATGTTAACTTGCAGTTTCTACAGAAAGAGAGTTTCACAACTGCTAAATCAAAAGTAAGTTTCAACTCTGTTAGTTGAACGCACAGATCAGATAGGATTTTCACAGAATACCTCTGAGAAGTTTTTAGATGAAGATATTCTTTTTCCAATATAGGCCTCTTAGCACTCCAAATGTCCACTTACAGTTTCTACAGAAAGAGTGTTTCAAAACTTCTCAATCAAAAGTAAAGTTCAACTCTATTAGTTGAATGCAAAGATCAGAAAGAAGTTTCACAGAAAGCTTCAGTGTAGTTTTCATTTGAAGATATTGCTTTTTCTACCATAGGCCTCTTGTCCCTCCGAATGTCCACTTGCATTTTCTACAGTAAGAGTGTTTCACAACTGCTCAATCAAAAGTAAGGTTCAACTCTGTCAGATGACTCCACAGATCAGAAGGAAGTTTCACAGAATGCTTCTGTGTAGTTTTTATTTTAAGATATTCCTTCTTCCACAATACGCCTCTTAGCGCTCCAAATATCCACTTGCAGTTTCTACAGAAAGAGTGTTTCAGAACTGCTCAATCAAAAGTAATGTTCAAATCTGTTAGTTGAATGGGCAGATCAGAAAGAAGTTTCGCAGAATTCTTCTCTGTAGTTTTTATTTGAAGATATTACTTTTTCCACTACAGGCGTCTTAGCGCTCCGAATGTCCACTTGCAGTTTCTACAGAAACAGTGTTTCACAACTGCTCAATCAAAAGTAAGGTTCAACTCTGTTACTTGAATGCGCAGATCAGAAAGAAGTTTCGCAGAATGCTTCTGTGTAGTTTTTACTTGAAGATATTCCGTTTTCCAGTATAGGACTCTTAGCCCTCCGAATGTCCACTTGCAGTTTCTACAGAAAGAGTGGTTCAGAAATGCTCAATCAAAAGTAAAGTTCAACTCTGTTACTTGAATGTGCAGATCAGAAAGGAGTTTCGCAGAATGATTTCGTGTAGTTTTTATTTGAGGATATTCCTTTTTCCACGAGAGGCCACTTAGCGCTCTGAATGTCCACTTGCAGTTTTTACAGAAAGAGTGTTTCAGAACTCCTCAATCAAAAGTAAGGTTCAACTTTGTTATTTGAATGCAGAGATCAGAAAGTAGTTTCACAGAATGCTTCTGTGTAGTTTTTATTTGAAGATATTCCTTTTTCCACTATAGGCCTCTTAGCTCTCAGAATGTCCAACTGCAGTTTTTACAGAAAGAGTTTTTCAGAACTGCTCAATCAAAAGTAAGGTTCAACTCTGTTAGTTGAATGCACAGATCAGAAAGAAGTTTCACAGAATGCTTCTTTGTAGTTTTTATTTGAAGGTATTAATTTTTCCACTATAGGCCTCTTAGCGCTCCGAATATCCACTTGCAGTTTCTACAGAAAGAGTGTTTCAGAACGGCACAAGCATAAGTAAGATTGAATTCTGTTAGTTGAATGCACAGAACAGAAAGCAGTTTCTCAGAATGCTTCTGTGTAGTTTTTATTTGAAGATATTCCTTTTTCCACTATAGGCCTCTTAGCGCTCTGAATGTCCACTTGCAGTTTCTACACAAAGAGTGTTTCAGAACTGCTCAATGAAAAGTAAGGTTCAACTCTGTTAGTTGAATGCAGAGATCAGAAAGAAGTTTCACAGAATGCTTCTGTGTAGTTTTTATTTGAAGATGTTCCTTTTTCCACAGTAGGTCTCTTAGCACTCCAAATGTCCACTTGCAGCTTCTACAGAAGGAGAGTTTCAGAACTGCTCAAGAAAAAGTAAGGTTCAACTCTGTTAGTTGAATGCACAGATCAGAAAGAAGTTTCACAGAATGCTTCTGTGTAGTTTTTATTTGAGGGTATTCCTTTTTACACTGTTGGCCTCTTAGCGCTCCGAATGTAAACTTGCAGCTGCTACAGAAACAGTGTTTCAGTACTGTGCAATCAAAAGTCAGGTTGAACTCTGTCAGTTGAATGCACAGATCACAAAGAAGTTTCACAGAATTCTTCTGTGTAGTTTTTAGGTGAAGATACTTCGTTTTCCTCTATAGGCCTCTTAGTGCTCCAAATATCCACTTGCAGTTTCTACAATAACAGTGTTTCAGAACTGCTGAATCAAAAGTAAGGTTCAACTGTGTTAGTTGAATGCACAGATCAGAAAGAAGTTTCACAGAATGCTTCTTTGTAGTTTTTATTTGAAGGTATTAATTTTTCCACTATAGGCCTCTTAGCGCTCCGAATATCCACTTGCAGTTTCTACAGAAAGAGTGTTTCAGAGCTGCACAATCATAAGTAAGATTGAATTCTGTTAGTTGAATGCACAGATCAGAAAGCAGTTTCTCAGAATGCTTCTGTGTAGTTTTTATTTGAAGATATTCCTTTTTCCACTATAGGCCTCTTCGCGCTCAGAATGTCCACTTGCAGTTTGTACACAAAGAGTGTTTCAGAACTGCTCAATCAAAAGTAAGGTTCAACACTGTTAGTTGAATGCAAAGATCAGAAAGAAGTCTCACAGAATGCTTCTGTGTAGTTTTTATTTGAAAATATTCCTTTTTCCTCTATAGGCATCTTTGTGCTCCAAATATCCAGTTGCAGTTTCTACAGAAAGAGTGTTTCAAAACTGCTCAATCAAAAGTAAGGTTCAACTCTGTTAGTTGAATGCACAGATCAGAAAGAAGTTTCACAGAATGCTTCTGTGGAGTTTTTATTTGAAGATATTCCTTTTTCCACAATAGGCCTCTTAGCGCTCCGAATGTCAATTTGCGGCTTCTACAGAAAGAGTGTTTCAGAACTGCTCAATCAAAAGTAAGCTTCAACTCTGTTAGTTGAATGCAAAGATCAGAAAGAAGTTTCACAGAATGCTTCTGTGTGGTTTTTATTTGAAGATATTCCTTTTTACACTAGTGGAATCTTAGCACACCAAATGTCCACTTCCTGTTTCTACCGAAAGAGTGTTACAAAATTGCTCAATGAAAAATAAGGTTCTACTCTTTTAGTTGAATGCACAGATCAGGAAGAAGTTTCACAGAATGCTTCTGTGTAGTTTTTATTTGAAGATATTCCTTTTTCCACTGTAGGCCGCTTAGTGCTCAGAATGTCCACATGCAGTTTCTACAGAAAGAGTGTTTCAGGACTACTCAGTCAAAAGTAATGTTGAATTGTGTTAGTTGACTGCACGGATCACAAAGAAGTTTCACAGAATGGTTCTGTGTAGTCTTTATTTGAACATATTCCTTTTTCCACTAGAGGCTTCTTAGAGCTCCAAACATACACTTGCAGTTTCTGCAGAAAGAGTGTTTCAAAACTCCTCAATCAAAAGTGAGGTTTAACTCCCTTAGTTGAATTCACAGATCTGAAAGACGTTTCAAAGAATGCTTCTGTGTAGTTTTTATTTGATGATATTCCTTTTCCCATTATTGGACTCTTAGGGCTCCGAATGTCCACTTCCAGTTCCTACACATAGAGAGTTTCAGAACTGCTCAATGAAAAGTAAGGTTCAACTCTGTTAGTTGAATGCACAGGTGAGAAAGAGGTTTCACAGAATACTTCTGTGTAGTTTTCATTTGAAGATTTCACTTTTTCCACTATAGGCCTCTTAGCGCTCCCAATGTCCCCTTGTAGTTTCCACAGAAAGAGTGTTTCAGAACTTCTCAATTAAAAGAAAGGTTCAACTCTGTTAGTTGAATGCACAGATGAGAAGGAATTTTCACACAATGCTTCTGTGTAGTTTTTATTTGAAGATATTCCTTTTTCCACTAAAGGCCTCTTAGCGCTCAAAACATCCACTTGCAGTTTCTACAGAAAGAGTGTTTCAAAACTCCCCAATCAAAAGTAAGGTTCAACTCTGTTAGCTGAATGCACAGATCAGTAAGAAGTTTCACAGAATGCTTCTGTGTAGTTTTTATTTGAAGATATTCCTTCTTCCACTATTTTCTTCTTAGAGCTCCGAAAGTCCACTAGCTGTTTCTGCATTCAGAGCGTTTCAGAACTGCTCAAGCAAAAGTAAGCTTGAACTTTGTTAGTTGAATGCACAGATCAGAAAGTAGTTTCACAGAATGCTTCTGTATAGTTTTTATTTGAAGATATTCCTCTTTCCACTATCGGTCTCTCAGCGCTCCGAATGTCCACTTGCAGTTCCTACAGAAAAAGAGTTTCAGAAATACTGAATCAAAAGTAAGGTTCAACTCTGTTACTTGAATGCACAGATCAGAAAGTAGTTTAAAACTGCTTCTGTGTAGTTTTTATTTCAAGATATTCCTTTTTACACTGTAGGCTTCATAGCGCTGTGAATGTCCACTTGCAGTTTCTACATAAAGAGTGTTTCAGAACTGCACAATCAAAACTAAGTTTCTACTGTGTTATTTGAATGCACAGATCAGAAAGAAGTTTCACAGAATGCTTCTGTGTAGTTTTTATTTGAGGATATTGCTTTTTCCACTCTAGGCCTCTAAGCGCTCCGAATGTCCACTTGCAACTTCTACAGAAAGATTTTTTCAGAACTGCTCAATCAAAAGTAAGTTTCAACTCTGTTAGTCGAATGCAACGATCAGAAAGAAGTTTCACAGAATGCTTCTGTGTAGTTTTTTTTCGAAGATATTCCTTTTCCACTGTAGGCCTCTTAGTGCTCCGAATGTCCACTTGCAGTTTCTACATGGTGTTCCAGAACTGCTCAATCAAAAGTAAGGTTGAACTCTGCTTGGTGAATGCACAGATCAGAAAGGATTTTCACAGAATGTTTCTGTGTAGTTTTTATTTGAAGATTTTCCTTTCTCCACTATAGGCCTTTTAGCGCTCCAAATGTCCACTTTCAGTTTCGACAGAAAGAGTATTTCAGAGTGGCCCAGTCAAAAGTAAGGTTCAAAACTGTTAGTTGAATGCACAGATCAGAAAGAAGTTTCGCAGAATGCTTCTGTGTTGTTTTTATTTGAAGATATTCCTTTTTCCAATATAGGCCTCTTAGCGCTCCGAATGTCCACTTGCAGTTTCTACAGAAAGAGTGTTTCAGAACTGCTCAATCAAAAGTAAGGTTCAAATCTGTTTGTTGAATGCACAGATCGGAAAGAAGTTTCACAGAATGCTTCTGTGTAGTTTTCATTTGAAGATATTACTTTTTCCACTACAGGCCTCTAAGCGCTCCGAATGTCCACTTGCGGTTTCTACAGGAAGACTGTTTCAGAACTACTCAATATAAAGTAAGGTTCAACTCTGTTAGTTCAATGCACAAATCAGAAAGTCGTTTCACAGAATGGTTCTGTGTAATTTTTATTTGAAGGTATTCCTTTTTCCACTATAGGCCTCTTAGCGCTCCGAATTTCCACTTGCAGTTTCGACAGAAAGAGTGTTTCAGAACTGCTAAGAAAACAGTAATGCTCAACCCTGTTAGTTGAATGCACAGATCCGAAAGAACTTTCGCAGAATGCTTCTGTTTTGTTTTTATTTGAAGATAGTCCTTTTTCCACTATTGACCTCTTAGCGCTCCGAATGTCCAATTGCATTTTGCACATAATGAGTGTTTCAGAACTGCTTAATGAAAAGTAAAGTTCAACTCTGTTAGTTGAGTGCACAGATCAGAAAGAAATTTCACAGAATGCTTCTGTGTAGTTTTTATTTGAAGTTATTCCTTTTTCCACTATAGGCCTCTTAGCGCTCCGAATGTCCACTTGCGGTTACTACAGAAAGAGTGTTTCAGAACTGCTCTATCAAAAGTAAGGTTCAACTCTGTTAGTTGATTTCACAGATCAGAAAGAAGTTTCGCAGAATGCTTCTGTGTTGTTTTTATTTCAAGATATTCCTTTTTCCACTATTGGCCTCTTAGAGCTGCGAATGTCCAAACGCAGTTCCTACATAAACAGTGTTTCAGAATTGCTCAATCAAAACTAAGGTTCAACACTGTTAGTTGAATGCACACATCAGAAAGTAGTTTCACAGAATGCTTCTGTGTTGTTTTTTTTTGAAGATATTCCTTTTTCCACTATAGGCCTCTTAGCGCTCCGAATGTCCACTTGCAGTTTCTACAGAAAGAGAGTTTCGGAACTGCTGAATCCAAAGTTAGGTTCAACACTGTTAGTTTAATGCACAGATCAGAAAGAGGTTTCACAGAATGATTCTGTGTAGTTTTTATTTGAAGATATTCCTATTTCCACTATAGGCTTCTTAGCCCTGCGAATGTCCAATTGCAGTTTCTACAGAAAGCGTGTTTCAGAAATGCTCAATGAAAACTAAGGTTGAACTCTGTTAGTTGAATGCACAGATCAGAAAGAAGTTTCACAGAATGTATCCGTGTACTTTTTATATGAAGTAGATCCTTTTTCCTATATAGGCATCTTAGTGCTCCAAATATCCACTTGCGTTTCTACAGAAAGAGTGTTTCAAAATTCCTCCATGAAAAGTAAGTTTCAACTCTGTTAGTTGAATGCAAAGATCAGAAAGAAGTTGCACAGAATGCTTCTGAGTAGTTTTCATTTGAAGATATTACTTTTTCCACTATATTCCTCATAGGTCTATAAATATACACTTGCAGTTTCTACAGAAAGAGTGTTTCAAAACTCCTTAATCAAAGGTACGGTTTAACTCTGTCAGTTGAATGCACACATCAGAAAGAAGTTTCACAGAATGCTTATGTGTAGTTTTTATTTGAAGATACTCGTTTTTCCTCTATAGGAGTCTTTACGCTCCAAATATCCACATGCAGTTTCTACAGAAAGAGTGTTTCAAAACTCCTCCATCAAAAGTGTGGTTGAACTCCATTAGTTAAATGCACAGATCAGAAAAAAGTTTCACAGAATGCTTCTGCGTAGTTTTTATTTGAAGATATTTCTTTATCCACTACAGGCCTCTTAGTGCTCCGAATGTCCTCTTGCAGTTTCTACAGAAAGAGTGTTTCAAAAGTCCTCAATCAAAAGTAACGTTCAACTATCTTACTTGAATGCACAGATCAGAAAGACGTTTCACAGAATGCTTCTGTGTGGTTTTTATTTGAAGATATACTTTTTTACACTATTGGCCTCTTAGCGCTCCGAAAGTCCACTTGTAGTTTCTACAGACAGAGCGTTACAAAACTGCTCAATCAAAAGGTAGGGTTCAACTCTGTTAGTTGAATGCACAGATCAGAAAGAAGTATCACAGAATCCTTCAGTCTGGTTTTCATTTGAAGATTTTCCTTTTTCCACTATAGACATCTTAGCGCTCCCTACGTCCACTTGCAGATTCTACCAAAAGAGTGTTTCAGAACAGCTCAATCAAAAGGAAGGTTCAACACTGTTAGTTGAATGCACAGATAAGAAAGAAGTTTGACGGAATGCTTCTGTGTAGTTTTTATTTGAAGATTTTCCTTTTTCCACTATAGACATCTTAGCGCTCCGTATGTCCACTAGCAGATTCTACCGAAAGAGTGTTTCAGAACTGCTCAATCAAAAGGAAGGTTCAACTCTGTAACTTGAATGAACAGATCAGATAGAAGTTTCACAGAATGCTTCTGTGTAGTTTTTATTGGAAGGTATTCCTTTTTCCACTACAGGCCTTTTAGCGCTCGGAATGTCCGCTTGCAGTTTCGACTGAAAGAGTGTTTCAGAACAGTTTAGTCAACAGTAATGTTCAACACTGTTAGTGGAATGCACAGATCAGAAAGAACTTTCGCAGAATGCTTCTGTGTTGTTTTTATTTGAAGATATTCCTTTTCCACTATTAGCCTCTTAGCGCTCCAAATGTCCAATTGCATTTCCTACATATTGAATTTTTCAGAACTGCTCAATGAAAAGTAAGTTTCCACTCTGTTAGTTGAATGCACATATCAGAAAGAAGTTTCACAGAATGCTTCTGTCTAGTTTTTATTTGAAGATATTCCTTTTTCCAATATAGGCCTCTTAGTGCTCTGAATGTCCACTTGCAGTTTCTACAGAAAGAGTGTTTCAGAACTGCTCAGTCAAAAGTAAGTTTCAACCCTGTTTGTTGAATGCACAGAGCAGTAAGAAGTTTCACAGAATGCTTGTGTGAAGTTTTTATCTGTAGATATTCCTTTTTCCACTATAGGCCTCTTAGCGCACAGAATGTGCACTTGCAATTTCTGCAGAAAGAGTGTCTCATAACTGCTCAATCAAAAGTAAGGTTCAACTCTGTTAGTTTATTGCACAGATCAGAAAGAAGTTTCACAGAATGCTTCTGTGTAGTTTTTATTTGAAGATGTTCCTTTTTCCACTATAGGCGACTTAGGGCTCGGAATGTCAACTTGCAGTTTCTAAAGAAACAGTGTTTCAGAACTGCTCAATGAAAAGTAAGCTTCAACTCTGTTAGTTGAATGGACAGAACAGAAAGAAGTTTCACAGAATGCTTCTGTGTAGTTGTTATTTGAAGATATTACTTTTTCTGCTATAGGTCCTTTACTGCTCGGAAAGTCAACTTGCAGTTTCTACAAAAATAGTGTTTCAGAACTGCTCAATCAAAAGTAAGCTTCAACTCTGTTAGTTGAATGCACAAAACACAAAAAAATTTCACAGAATGCTTCTGTGTAGTTTTTATTTGGAGATATTACTTTTTCCACTATAGGCCCCTTAGCGCTCGTAATGCACACTTGCAGTTTCTACAGAAAGAGTGTTTCAGAACTGCTCATTCAAAAGTAAGCTTCAACTCTGTTAGTTGAATGCACTGAAGAGAAAGGAGTTTCACAGAATGCTTCTGTGTAGTTTTTATTTGGAGATATTCCTATTTCCACTATAGGACTATTAGCGCTCAGAACGTCAACTTGCAGTTTCTACAGAAAGTGTGTTTCAGTACTGCTCAATCAAAAGTAAGCTTCACCTCTGTTAGTTGAATGGACAGAACAGAAAGAAGTTTCACAGAATGCATCTTTGTAGTTTTTATTTGAAGATATTCCTTTTTGCACTATAGGCCCCTTAGCGCTTGAAATATCAACTTGCAGTTTCTACAGAAAGGGTGTTTCAGATCTGCTCAATCAAAAGTACGCTTCAACTCTGTTAGTTGCATGAACAGAACAGAAAGTAGTTTCACAGAATGCTTCTGTGCAGTTGTTATTTGAAGATATTACTTTTTCCGCTATAGGTCCATTAGCGCTCTGAATGTCCACCTGCAGTTTCTACAGAAAGGGTGTTTCAGAACTGCTCTATCAAAACTAAGCTTCAAATCTGTTACTTGAATGCACAGAACAGAAAGAAGTTTCACAGAATGCTTCTGTGTAGTTTTTATTTGATGATATCACTTTTTCCTTTATAGGCCCCTTAGCGCTTGAATTATCAACTTGCAGTTTCTACAGAAAGAGTGTTTCAGAGCTGCTCAATCAAAAGTAAGCTTCAACTCTGTTAGTTGAATGGACAGAACAGAGAGAAGTTTCACAGAATGCTTCTGTGTAGTTGTTATTTGAAGATATTACTTTTTCTGCTATAGGTCCATTACTGCTCGGAAAGTCAACTTGCAGTTTCTACAAAAATAGTGTTTCAGAACTGCTCAATCAAAAGTAAGCTTCAACTCTGTTAGTTGAATGGACAGAACAGAAAGTAGTTTCACAGAATGCTTCTGTGTTTTCATTTGAAGATATTCCTTTTTCCACTACAGGCCCCTTAGCGCTTCGAATGTCCACTTGCAGTTTCTACACAAAGAGTGTTTCAGAACTGCTCAATATTAAGTAAGCTTCAACTCTGTTAGTTGAATGCACAGAACAGAAAGTGTAAGTTTCACAGAATGCTTCTGTGTAGCTTTTCTTTGGAGATATTTCTTTTTCCACTATAGGCCCCTTAGCGCTCCGAATATCCACTAGCAGTTTCTACAGAAAGAGTGTTTCAGAACTGCTCAATCAAAATTAAGCTTCAACTCTGTTAGTTGAATGGACAGAACAGAAAGAAATTTCACAGAATGCTTCTGTGTAGTTTTTATTTGAAGATATTCCTTTTTCCACTATAGGCCCCTCAGCGCTCCGAATGTCCACTTGCAGAATCTATGGAAAGAGTGTTTCAGAACTGCTCAATCAAAAGTAAGCTTGAACACTGTCAGTTGAATGCACAGAACAGAAAGAAGTTTCACAGAATGCTTCTGTGCAGTTTTTATTTGGAGATATTACTTTTTCCACTATAGGCCCCTTAGCGCTAGGAATGTCAACTTGCAGTTTCTACAGAAAGAGTGTTTCAGACCTGCTCAATCAAAATTAAGCTTCAACTCTGTTAGTTGAATGGACAGAACAGAAAGAAGTTTCACAGAATGCTTCTGTGTAGTTTTTATTTGAAGATATTCCTTTTTCCACTATAGTCCCCTCAGCGCTCCGAATATCCACTTGCAGAATCTATAGAAAGAGTGTTTCAGAACTGCTCAATCAAAAGTAAGCTTCAACACTGTTAGTTGAATGCACAGAACAGAAAGGAGTTTCACAGAATGTTTCTGTGTAGTTTTTATTTGAAGATATCCCTTTTTCCTCTAAAGGCCCCATAGCACTCGAAATATCAACTTGCAGTTTCTACAGAAAGATTGTTTCAGAGCAGCTGAATCAAAAGTAAGCTTCAAATCTGTTAGTTGAATGGACACAACTGAAAGAAGTTTCACAGAATGCTTCTGTGTAGTTTTTATTTGAAGGTATTCCTTTTTCCACTATGGGCCCATTAGCGCTCGGAATGTCAACTTGCAGTTTCTACAGAAACAGTGTTTCAGAACTGCTCAATCAAAAGTAAGCTTCAACTCCGTTACTTGAATACACAGAACAGAAAGTAGTTTCACCGAATGTTTCTGTGGTTTCATTTGAAGGTATTCCTTTTTCCACTATAGGCCCCTTAGCGCTCCGAATGTCCACTTGCAGTTTCTACAGTAAGAGTGTTTCAGAACTGCTCAATCAAAAGTAAGCTTCAACTTTGTTAGTTGAATGCACAGAATGGAAAGAAATTTCACAGAATGCTTCTGTGTAGTTTCTATTTGAAGATATACATTTTTCTATAGGCCCCTTAGTGCTCGAAATGTCAACTTGCAGTTACTACAGAAAGAGTGTTTCAGAACTGTTCAATCAAAAGTAAGCTTCAACTCTGTTAGTTGAATGAACAGAACAGAAAGAAGTTTCACAGTATGCTTCTGTGTAGTTTTTATTTGAAGATATTACTTTTTCCACTATAGGCCCATTAGCGCTCAGAATATCCACTTGCAGTTTCTACAGAAAGAGTGTTTCACAACTGCTCAATCAAAAGTAACCTTCAACTCTGTTTGTTGAATGCACAGAACTGAAAGAAGTTTCACAGAATGCTTCTGTGTTGTTTTTATTTGGAGATATTCCTTTTTCCACTATGGGAACCTTAGCGCTCAGACTGTCGACTTGCGGTTTCTACAGAAAGAGTGTCTCAGAACTGCTCAATCAAAAGTAGCTTCAACTCTCTTAGTTGATTGGACAAAACAGAAAGTAGTTTCACAGAATGCTTCTGTGTATTTTTTATTTAGAGATATTCCTTTTTCCACTGTAGGCCTCTTAGCGCTCCGAATGTCCACTTGCAGTTTCTACAGAAAGAGTGTTTCAGAACTGCTCAATCAAATGTAAGCTTGAACTCTGTTATTTGAATGCACAGATCAGAAAGGAGTTTCACAGAATGCTTCTGTATGGTTTTTATTTGAAGCTATTCCTTTATCCACTATAGGCCCCTTATGGCTACAAATGTCCAATGGCCGTTTCTACAGAAAGAGTGTTTCATAACTCCTCAATCAAAAGTAAGTTTCAACTCTCTTAGTTGAATGCACAGATCAGAAAGAAGTTTCACAGAATCCTTCTGTGTAGTTTTTATTTGAAGGTATTCCGTTTTCCACCATAGGCCCCTTAGCGCTGAGAATGTCCACTTGCGGTTTCTACTGAAAGTGTGTTTCAAAATCCTCAATCAAAAGTAAGGTTCAACTCTGTTAGTTGAATGCACAGATCAGAAAGACGTTTCACAGATTTCTTCTGTGCAGTTATTATTTGAAGATATTACTTTTTAAACTATAGGCCCTTTAGCGCTCCAAGTGTCCACCTGCAGTTTCTACGGAAAGAGTGTTTCAGAACTCCTCAATGAGAAGTGAGGTTCAACTCTGTTAGTTCAATGCACAGATCAGAAAGAAGTTTCACAGAATGCTCCTATGTAGTTTTTATTTGAAGATAGTCCTTTTTCCACTGCAGTCCCCTTAGTGCTCCGAATGTCCATATGCGCTTTCTAGAGAAAGAATGTTACAGATCTCCTCAATCAAAACTAAGGTTCAACTCTATTAGTTGAATGCACAGATCAGAAAGTATTTTCACAGAATGCTTCTGTGCGGTTCTTATTTGAAGATATTACTTTTTCCACTATAGGTCCCTTAGCGCTCCGAATGTCCACTTGTGGTATCTACAGAAATAGTGTGTTAGAACTCCTCAATCAAATGATAGTTTCATCCGTGTAAGTTGAATGCACAGATGAGAAAGAAGTTTCACAGAATGCTTCTGTGTAGTTTTTATTTGAAGATATTCCTTTTTCCACTATAGGCCCCTTTGCGCTCCGAATGTCCACTTGTGGTTTCTACAGAAAGAGTGTGTCAGGACTCCTTAATCAAAAGTAAGTTTCATCTGTGTTTGTTGAATGCCCAGATCAGATAGAAGTTTCGCAGAATGCTTCTGTGTAGTTTTTATTTGAAGATATTCCTTTTTCCACTATAGGCCCCTTTGCGCTCCGAATGTCCACTTGTGGTTTCTACAGAAAGAGTGTGTCAGGACTCCTCAATCAAAAGTAAGTTTCATCTGTGTTTGTTGAATGCTCAGATCAGACAGAAGTTTCACAGAATGCTTCTGTGTAGTTTTTATTTGGAGATATTTCTTTTTCCACTATAGGCCCCTTAGTGCTCTAAATGTCCACTTTCAGTTTCTACAGAAAGAGTGTTTCAGAACTGCTCAATCAAAATTAAGCTTCAACTCTGTTAGTTGAATGCACAGATCAGAAAGAAGTCTCACAGAATGCTTCTGTGTAGTTTTTATTTGAAGACATTCCTTTTACGACTGCAGGCCCCTTAGCGCACAGAATGTCAACTTTCGGTTTCCACAGAAAGAGTCTTTTAGAACTCTTCAATGAAATGTAAGGTTGAACTCTGTTAGTTGAATGGACAGATCAAAAAGAAGTTTCATAGAATGCTTCTATGTAGTTTTTATTTGATGATATTCCTTTTTCCACTTTAGGTGCATTAGCACTCCGAATGTCCATTGCGTTATTTACAGAAAGAAAGTTTCAGAACTCCTCAATCAAAAGTAAGGTTCAACTCTGTTAGTTGAATGCACAGATGAGAAAGAATTTTCACAGAATGCTTCTAAGTAGTTTTTATTTGAAGATATTGCTTTTTCCTCTATAGGCCGCTTAGCACTCCGAATGTCCACTTCCGGTTTCTACAGAAAGAGTGTTTCAGAACTCCTCAATCAAAAGTAAGGTTCAACTCTGTTAGATAATTGCACACATCAGAAAGAAGTTTCACAGAATTCTTCTGTGTAGTTTTTATTTGAAGATATTTCTTTTTCCACTGTAGGACCCTTAGCAGTCCGAACATCCACTTGCGGTTTCTAGAGAAAGAGTTTTTCAGCACTCCTCAATCAATAGTAAGGTTCAACTATGTTAGTTGAATGCACGGATCAGAAAGAAGTTTCACACAATGCTTCTGTGTAGTTTTTATTTGAAGATATTCCTTTTTTCAATATAGGTCCCTTAGCAATCTGAATGTCTACTTGCGGTTTCTACAGAAAGAGTGTTTCAGCAATCCTCAATCAAAAGTAAGGTTCAACTCTGTTAGGTGAATGCACAGATCAGAAAGAAGTTTCACAGAATGTTTCTGTGTAGTTTTTATTTGAAGTTATTCCTTTTTTCACAGTATTCCTCTTAGCATTTTGAATGTCCAATTTCGGTTTCTACAGAAAGAGTGATTCAGAACTCCTCAATCAAAAGTAAAGTTCAACTCTGTTAGTTGAATGCACACATCAGAATGAAGTTTCACAGAATTCTTCTGTGTAGATTTATTTGAAGATTTTCCTTTTTCCACTATACCCCCTTTTTGCTACGGATGTCCACCTGCGGTTTCTACAGAAGGAGCATTTCAGAACTCTTCAATCAAAAGTAGGGTTCAACGCTGTGACTTGAATGCCCAGATCAGAAAGAAGCTTCACCGAATGCTTCTGTGTAGTTTTTATTCGAAGACACTACTTTTTCCACTCTAGGCCCCTTAGCACTCCGAATGTCCACTTCTGGTTTCTACAGAAAGAGTGTTTCAGAACTCCTCAATCAAAAGTAAGGTTCAACTCTGTTAATTGAATGCACAGATCAGAAATAAGTTTCACAGAATGCTTCTGTGTAGCATTTATTTGAAGATATTCCTTTTTCCACTATAGGGCTCTTAGCGCTCCGAATGTCTACTTGCGGCTTCTTCAGAACCAGTGTTTCAGAACTCCTCAAGGAAAAGTAAGTTTCAACTCTTTTAGTTGAATGCACAGATCAGAAAGAAGTTTCACAGAATGCTTCTGGGTAGTTTTTATTTGCAGATATTCATTTTTCCTCTATAGGCTCTTTAGCGCTCCAAATGTCCACAGGCGGTTGCTACAGAAAGAGTGTTTCAGAACTCCTCAATCAAAAGTAAGGTACAACTCTGTAACTTGAATGCACTGATCAGAAAGATGTTTCACAGAATCCTTCTGTGTAGTTTTTATTTGAAGATATTCCGTTTTCCACGGTAGGCCGCTTAGCGCTGAGAATGTCCACTTGCGGTTTCTACAAAAAGAATGTTTCAGAACTCCTCAATCAAAAGTAGGGTTCAACTCTGTTAGTTGTATGCACAGATCAGAAAGAGGTTTCACAGAATGCTTCTGTGTAGTTTTTATTTGAAGATGTTCCATTTTCCACAGTATTCCCCTTAGTGCTCTGAATGTCCACTGGCGCGTTCTACAGAAAGACTTTTTCAGAACTCCTCAATAAAAAGTAAGGTTCAACTCTGTTAGTTGAATGCAGAGATTGGAAAGATGTTTCACAGAATGTTTCTGTGTAGTTTTTATTTGAAGATATTCCTTTTTTCACTGTAGGCCCCTTAGCGATCCAAATTTCCGCTTGCGGTTTCTACATAAAGAGGGTTTCAGAACTCCGCAATCAAAAGTAAAGTTGAACTCTGTTATTTCAATGCACAGATCAGAAAGAAGTTTCACAGAATGCTTCTTTGTGGTTTTTATTTGAAGATATTCCTTTTTCCACTGTGTTCCCCTTAGCGCTCCGAATGTCCTCTTGCGGTTTCTACAGAGAGTGTGTTTCAGAACTCCTCAGTAAAAGTAAGGTTCCACTCCGTTAGTTGAATGCACAGATCAGAAAGAAGTTTCAGCGAATGCTTCTGTTGGGTTTTTATTTGAAGATATTCCTTTTTCCACCGTAGGCCCCTTAGCAGTCCGAACATCCACTTGCGGTGTATAGAGAAAGAGTTTTTCAGAACTCCTCAATCAATAATAATGTTCAACTCTGTTAGTTGAATGCACAGATCAGAAAGAAGTTTCACAGAATGCTTCTGTGTAGTTTTTATTTGAAGTTATTCCTTTTTCCACTACAGGCCCCTTAGCACTCCGAATGTCCACTTGCGGTTTTTACAGAAAGAGTGTTTCAGGACTCCTCAATCAAAAGTGAGCTTCAACTCTGTTAGTTAAATGCACAGATCAGAATGTTTTTTCACACAGTGCTTCTGTGTAATTTTTGTTTGAAGATATTCCTTTTTCCACTGTATTCGTCTTACTGCTCCGAATGTCCACTTGCAGTTTCTGCAGAAAGAGTGTTTCAGAACTCCTCAATCAAAAGTAAGTTTCAACTCTGTTAGTTGATTACACAGATCAGAAAGAAGTTTCACAGAATTCTTCTGTGTAGTTTTTATTTGAAGATTCTCCTTTTTCTTCCATAGGCCCCTTATTGCTTCGAATGTCAAGTTGCGGTTTCTACAGAAGGTGTGCTTCAGAACTCTTCAATCAAAAGTAGGGTTCAACTCTGTGAATTGAATGCACAGATCAGAAAGAAGTTTCAACGAATGCTTCTGTGTAGTTTTTATTCGAAGACACTACTTTTTCCACGAGAGGCCCGTTAGCGCTCTGAATGTCCATTTCTGGTTTCTTCAGAAAGAGAGTTTCTGAAATCCTCAATCAAAAGTAAGTTTCAACTCTGTTAATTGAACGAACAGATCTGAAAGAAGTTTCACAGAATGCTTCTCTGTAGCTTTTAATTGAAGGTATTCCTTTTTCCACTATAGGGCCCTTAGCGCTCCAAATGTCTACTTGCGGTTTCTTCAGAAGCAGTGTTTCAGAACTCCTCAATCAAAAGTATATTTCAACTCAGTTAGTTGAATGCACAGATCAGAAAGAAGTTTCACAGAATCTTTCTGTGTAGTTTTAATTTCAAGATATTCCATTTTCCACCATAGGCCCCTTAGCGCTGAGAATGGCCCCTTTCGGTTTCTACAGAAAGAGTGTTTCAGAACTCCTGAATCAAAAGTAAGGATCAACCCTGTTAGTTGTATGCACAGATCAGAAAGAAGATTCACAGAATGCTTCTGTGTAGTTTTTATTTGCAGTTATTCCATTTTCCACAGTATTCCCCTTAGCACTCTGAATGTCCACTTGCGGTTTCTACAGAAAGAGTTTTTCAGAACTCGTGAATAAAAAGTAAGGTTCAACTCTGTTAGTTGAATGTACAGATAAGAAAGAAGTTTCCCAAAATACTTCTGTGTAGTTTTTATTTGAAGATATACGTTTTTCCACTATAGGCTCCTTAGCACTCTGAATGTCCACAGGCGGTTTCTACAGAAAGAGTGTTTCAGAACTCCTCAATCAAAAGTAATTTTCAACTCTGATAGTTGAATGCACAGATCAGAAAGAAGTTTCACAGAATGCTTCTGTGTAGTTTTTATTTGAAGATATTCCTTTCTCCACTGTATTCCCCTTAGCATTCCGAATTTCCACTTTGGTTTCTACAGAAACAGTGTTTCATAACTCCGCAATCAAAAGTAAGGTTCAAGTCTGTTAATTGAATGCATAGATCAGAAAGAAGTTTCACAGAATGCTTCTGTTTATTTGTTATTTGAAGCCATTCCTTTTTCCACTATAGGCCCCTTATGGCTAATAATGTCCAATTGCCGTTTCTACAGAAAGAGTATTTCATAACTCCTCAATCAAAAGTAAGGTCAACTCTGTTAGTTGAATGCACAGATCAGAAAGAAGTTTCACAGAATCCTTCTGTGTAGTTTTTATTTGAAGATATTCCGTTTTCCACCATAGGCCCCTTAGCACTGAGAATGTCCATTTGTGGTTTCTACAGAAAGAGTGTTTCAGAACTCCTCAAACTAAAGTAAGGTTCAACTCTGTTAGTTGTATGCACAGATCAGAAAGAAGTTTCACAGAATGCATCTGCGTAGTTTTTATTTGAAGATATTCCATTTGCCACAGTATTCCCCTTAGCGCTCTGAATGTCCACTTGCGGTTTCTACAGAAAGAGTTTCTCAGAACTGCTCAATAACAACTAAGGTTCAACTCTGTTTGTTGAATGCAAAGATCGGAAAGTTGTTTCACAGAATGTTTCTGTGTAGTTTTTATTTGAAGATATTCCTTTTTTAACTGTAGGCCCCTTAACGATCCGAATGTCTGCTTGCGGTTTGTGCAGAAAGAGTGTTTCCAAACTCCTCAATCAAAAGTAAGGTTCTATTCTGTTAGTTGAATGCACAGATCAGAAAGAAGTTTCACATAATGCTTCTGTGTAGTTTTTACTTGAAGATATTCCTTTTTCCACTATAGGACCCTTAGCGCTCCGAATCTCCACTTGCGGTTACTACATAAAGAGGGTTTCAGAACTCCACAATCAAAAGTAAGGTTCAACTCTGTTAGTTGAATGCACAGATCAGAAAAAAGTTTCACAGAATGCTTCTGTGTAGTTTTTATTTGAAGATATTCCTTTTTCCACTGTATTCCCCTTAGCGGTCCAAATGTCCACTGGCGGTTTCTACAGTAAGAGTATTTCAGAACTCCTCAATAAAAGTAAGGTTCCACTCTGTTAGTTGAATGCACAGATGAGAAAGAAGTTTCACAGAATGCTTCTGTGTAGTTTTTATATGAAGATATTCGTTTTTCCACTTTAGGCCCTTTAGCACTCTGAATGTCCACTTGCAGTTTCTACAGAAAGAGTGTTTCAGAACTGCTCAAATAAAAGTTAGTTTCAACTCTGTTAGTTGAATGCACAGATCAGAAAGAAGTTTCACAGAATGCTTCTGTGTAGTTTTTATTTGAAGATATTCGTTTTTCCACTGTAGGCTCCATATCGCTCCGAATGTCCACAGGCGGTTTCTACAGAAAGAGTGTTTCATAACTCCTCCATCAAAAGTAAAGTTCAACTATGTTAGTTGAATGCACAGATCAGAAAGAAGTGCCTCAGAATTCCTCTGTGTACTTTTCATTTGAAGATATGCCTTTTTCTACTATAGGCCCCTTAGCGCTCCGATTGTCCACTTGTGGTTTCTACAGAAAGAGTTTTTAAGAACTCCTCAATCAAATGTAAGGGTCAACTCTGTGAGTTGAATGCACACATCAGAAAGAAGTCTCACACAATGTTTCTGTGTAGTTTTTATTTGAAGATATTCCTTTTTTCACTGTACTCCCCTTAGCACTGCAAATATCCACTTGCTGTTTCTAAAGAAAGAGTGTTTCAGAACCCCTCAATCAAAAGTAGGGTTCAACTCTGTGAGTTGAAGGCACAGATCCCAGAGAAGTTTCACCGAATGCTTCTGTGTAATTTTTATTTGAAGACACTACTTTTTCCCCTATAGGCCCCATAGCTCTCTGAAGGTCCCCTTGTGGTTTCTACAGAAAGAGTGTTTCAGAACTCCTCAATCAAAAGTAAGGTTCAGTTCTGTTAGTTGTATGCACAGATCAGAAAGAAGTTTCACAGAATGCTTCTGTGTAGTTTTTATTTGAAGATATTCCATTTTCCACAGTATTCCCCTTAGCCCACTGAATGTCCACTTGAGGTTTCTACAGAAAGAGTTTTTCAGAACTCCTCAGTAAAAACTAAGGTTCAACTCTGTTAGTTGAATGCACAGAACAGAAAGAAGTTTCACAGAATGCTTCTGTGTAGTTTTTATTTGAAGATATTCCTTTCTAGACTGTATTCCCTTTAGCGCTCCGAATTTCCACTTCGGTTCCTACAGAAAGAGTGTTTCATAACTCCGCAATCAAAAGTAAGGTTCAAGTCTGTTAGTTTAATGCATAGATCTGAAAGAAGTTTCACAGAATGCTTCTGTGTGGTTTTTATTTGAAGCTATTCCTTTATCCACTATAGGCCCCTTATGGCTACTAATGTCCAATGGCCGTTTCTACAGAAAGAGTGTTTCATAACTCCTCAATCAAAAGTAAGTTTCAACTCTGTTAGTTGAATGCACAGATCAGAAAGAAGTTTCACAGAATCCTTCTGTGTAGTTTTTATTTGAAGGTATTCCGTTTTCCACCATAGGCCCCTTAGCGCTGAGAATGTCCACTTGCGGTTTCTACTGAAAAAGGGTTTCAAAACCCTCAATCAAAAGTAAGGTTCAACTCTGTTAGTTGAATGCACAGATCAGAAAGAAGTTTCACAGATTTCTTCTGTGCAGTTATTATTTGAAGATATTACTTTTTAAACTATAGTCCCCTTAGCGCTCCGAGTGTCCACCTGCAGTTTCTACGGAAAGAGTGTTTCAGAACTCCTCAATGAGAAGTGAGGTTCACCTCTGTTAGTTTAATGCACAGATCAGAAAGAAGTTTCACAGAATGCTCCTATGTAGTTTTTATTTGAACATATTCCTTTTTCCACTGCAGGCCCCTTAGTGCTCGGTATGTCCATATGCGCTTTCTAGAGAAAGAATGTTACAGAACTCCTCAATCAAAACTAAGGTTCAACTCTGTTAGTTGAAAGCACAGATCACAAGGCAGTTTCACAAATGCTTGTTTGTAGTTTTTGTTGAAGATGTTCCTTTTTCCATTATAGGCCACTTAGAGCTCCGAATGTCTACTTGAGGTTTCTCCAGAAAGAGTGTTTCAGAACTCCTCAATCAAAGCAGGTTCACCTCTGTTAGTGGAATTCACAGATCAGAAAGAAGCTTCACAGAATGCTTTTGTGTAGTTTTTATTTAAAGATATTCCTTTTTCCACTATAGGCCTGTAAGTGCTCCAAATGTCCGCTTGCATTTCTTACAGAAAGAGAGTTTCAGAACTCCTCAATCAAAAGTAAGGTTCAACTCTGTGAGTTCAATGCACAGATCAGAAAGAATTTTCACACAATGCTACTGTGTAGCTTTTATTTGAAGATATTCCTTTTTCCACTGTATTCCCCTTAGCGCTCCGAATGTCCACTTATGGTTTCTAAAGAAACAGTTTTTCAGAACTCCTCCATCAAAGGTAAGGTTCAACTGCTGGTTGAATGCACAGATCAGAAAGAAGTTTCACAAAATTCTGTGTAGTTTTTATTTGAACCTTCTCGTTTTTCCACTATAGGGCCCTTATTGCAACGAATATCCAATTGCGATTTTTACAGAAAAAGTGTTTCAGAACTCCTCAATCAAAAGTAGCGTTCAACTCTGTGAGTTGAAGACACAGATCAGAAAGAAGTTTCACCGAATGCCTCTCTGTAGTTTTTATTTGAAGACACTACTTTTTCCACTATAGGCCCCTTTGCTCTCTGAATGTCCACTTGCGGTTTCTACTGAAAGAGTGTTTTAGAACACCTCAATGAAAAGTAAGCTTGAACTCTGTTAGTTGAATGCACAGATCAGAAAGATGTTTCACAGAATGCTTCTGTGTAGTTTTTATTTGAAGATATTCGTTTTTCCACTGTAGCCTCCATAGCGCTCTGAATGTCCACAGGCGGTTTCTACAGAAAGAGTGTTTCAAAACTCCCCAATCAAAAGTAAGGTTCAACTCTGTTAGTTGAATGCACAGATCAGGAAGAAGTTTCACAGAATCCTTCTGTGTAATTTTTATTTGAAGTTATTCCTTTTTTCAATATAGGCCCCTTATCGCTCCGAATGTCCACTTGCGGCATCTAGAGAAAGAGTGTTTCAGAACTCCTCAATCAAAAGTAAGGCTCAACCCTGTTAGTTGAATGCACAGATCAGAAAGAAGTTTCACAGAATGCTTTCGTGTAGTTGTAATTGGAAGATATTCGTTTTTACACTGTAGGCTTCTTAGCTCTCCGAATGTCCACACACGGTTTCTACAGAAAGAGTGTTGAGAACTCCTCAATTAAAAGTAAGGTTCAACTCTGTTAGTTGAATGCACAGGTCAGAAAGAAGTTTCACAGAATCCTTCTGTGTAGTTCTTATTTGAAGATATTCCGTTTTCCACTATAGGCCCCTAAATGCTCCGAATGTCCACTTGCGGTTTCTACAGAAAGATTTTTTCAGAACTCCTCAATCAAAAGTAAGTTTCAAATCTGTTAGTTGAATGCACAGATCAGAAAGAAGTTTCTCAGAATGCTTCTGTGTAGTTATTATTTGAAGATATTCCTTTTTGTACTATAGGCCCCTTAGAGCTCCGAATGCTCACTTGCGGTTTCTACAGAAAGAGTGTTTAAGAACTCCTCAATCAAATGTAAGGTTCAACTCTGTTAGTTGAATGCACAGATCAGAATGAAGTTTCGCAGAATGCTTCTGTGTAGTTTTTATTTGAAGATATTCCTTTTTCCACGATATTCCCCTTAGCAATCCGACTGCCCACTTGCGGTCTCTACAGAAAGTGTTTCAGAACTCCTCAATAAAAGTGAGTTTCAACTCTGTTAGTGGAATGCACAGATCAGATAGAAGTTTCACAGAATGCTTCTGGGCGGTTTTTATTTGACAATATTCTTTTTTCCACTATAGGCCCCTTAGCGCACCGAATGTCCACTTGCGGTTTCTACAGAAAGAATATTTCAGAACTCCTCAATCACAAGCAAGGATCAATTCTGTCAGTTGAATGCACAGATCAGAAAGAATTTTCATGGAATGATTCTGTGCAGTTTTTATTTGAAGATATTCCTTTTTCCACTATAGTACACTTAGCGCTCCGAGTGTCCACTTGCAGTTTCTACAGAAAGAGGGTTTCGAACTACTCAATCAAAAGTAAGTTTCAACTCTGTTAGTAGAATGCACTGATCAGAAAGTAGTTTCAGAGATTTCTTCTGTGCAGTTATTACTGGAAGATATTACTTTTTAAACTATAGGCCCCTTAGCGCTCCGAGTGTCCACCTGCAGTTTTTACGGAAAGAGTGTTTCAGAACTCCTCAATCAAAAGTGAGGTTCAACTCTGTTAGTTTAATGCACTGATCAGAAAGAAGTTCCACAGAATGCTTCTATGTAGTTTTTATGTGAAGATATTCCTTTTTCCACTGCAGGCCCCTTAGCGCTCCGAATGTCCACATGCGCTTTCTAGAGAAAGAATGTTACAGAACTCCTCAATCAAAACTAAGGTTCAACTCTGTTAGTTGAAAGCACAGATCACAAGGCAGTTTCACAAATGCTTCTTTGTAGTTTATGTTTGAAGATATTCCTTTTTCCATTATAGGCCTCTTAGAGCTCCGAATGTCCACTTGAGGTTTCTACAGAAAGAGTGTTTCAGAACTCCTCAATCAATAGTTAGGTTCAACTCTGTTAGGGGAATTCACAGATCAGAAAGAAGCTTCAGAGAATGCTTTTGTGTACTTTTTATTTGAAGATATTCCTTTTTCAACGATAGGCCCCTTAACGCTCTGAATGTCCACTTGCATTTTCTACAGAAAGAGTGTTTCAGAACTCCTCAATCAAAAGTTAGGTTCAACTCTGTTAGTTGAATGCACAGAAGAGAAAGAAGTTCCACACTATGCTTCTGTGTAGTTTTTATTTAAAGATATTCCTTTTTCCACTATATGCCCTTTAGCGCTCCAAATGTCCACTTGCAGTTTCTACAGAAAGAGTGTTTCAGAACTCCGCAATCAAAAGTAAGGTTCAAATCTGCTAGTTGAATGCACAGATCAGAAAGAAGTTTCACAGAATGCTTCTGTGTAGTTTTTATTTGAAGATGTACCTTTTTCCACTGTAGGGCCCTTAGCGCTGCAAATGTCCACATGCAGTTTGTACAGAAAGAGTGTTTCAGAACTCCTCAATCAAAAGAGAGGTTCAAATCAGTTAGTTGAATGCACAGATCAGAAATAAGTTTCACAGAATGCTTCTCTATAGTTTTATTACTAAGATATTCCTTTTTCCACTATAGGCCTCATAGCGCTCCGAATCTCCAGTGGCGGTTTCTAAAGAAAGATTGTTTCAGAACTCCTCCATCAAAAGTAAGATTCAACTTTGTTAGTTGAATGCACAGATTAGAAAGAAGTTTCACAGAATGCTTCTGTTTAGATTTTATTTGAAGATATTCCTTTTTCTACTAAAGGCCCCTTAGTGCTCTGAATGTCCACTTGCGGTTTGTACAGAAAGAGTGTTTCAGAACTCCTAAATCAAAAGCAAGTTTCAACTCTTTTAGTAGAGTGCACAGATCAGAAAGAAGTTTCACTCAATCCTTCTGTGTAGTTTTTATTTGAAGATCTTCCTTTTTCCACTGTAGGCCTCTTAGCGCTCTGAATGTCCACATGCGTTTCTACAGAAAGAGTGTTACAGAACTCCTCAACCAAAATTAAGGTTCAACTCTGTTAGCTGAAAGCACAGATAACAAAGTAGTTTCACAGAATGCTTCTGTGTAGTTTATATTGAAGATATTCTTTTGTCCACTGTGTCCCCCTTAGCACTCAGAATGTCCACTTGCGGTTTCTACAGAGTGTTTCAGAACTCCTCAATCAAAAGTAGGGTTCAACTCTGTTAGTTGAATGCACAGATCAGAAAGAAGATTCACAGAATGCTTCTGTGTATTATTCATTTGAAGATATTTCTTTTTCCGATATAGTCCACTTACCACTCCAAAAGTACTCTTGCGGTTTCTACAGAAAGAGTGTTTCAGAAGTCCTCAATCAAAAGTAAAGTTCAACTCTGCTACTTGAATGCACAGATCAAAAACAAGTTTCACAGAATGCTTCAGTGTAGTTTTTATTTGAAGATACTCCTTTTTGCACTATAGGCCCCTTACTGCTCCCAATGTCCTCTTGCGGTTTCTACAGAAGAGTGTTTCCGAACTCCTCAATCAAAAGTCAGTTTCAACTTTGTTAGTTGAATGCATAGATAAGAAAGAAGTTTCACAGAATAATTCTGTGTAGTTTTTTTTGAAGATATTACTTTTTCCAACAAAGGCCCCATAGCGCTCTGAATGTTCACTGGCGGTTTCTACAGAAAGAGAGTTTCAGAACTCCTCAATCAAAAGTAAGGTTCAACTCTGTTAGTTGAATGCACAGATCAGAAAGTAGTTTTACAGAATGCTTCTGTGTAGTTTTTATTTGAAGGTATTCCTTTTTCCACTATAGGCCCCTTAGCTCTCCGATTGTCTACTTGCAGTTTCTACAGAAGCAGTGTTTCAGAACTCCTCAATCAAAAGTAAGGTTCAACTCTGTTAGTTGAATGAACAGATCAGAAAGAAGTTTCAGAGAATGCTCCTGTGTAGTTTTTATTTGAAGATATTCCATTTTCCACTGTGTCCCCCATTGCGTTCAGAATGTCCACTTGCTGATTCTACAGAAAGAGTGTTTCAGGACTCCTCAATCAAAAGTAAAGTTCAACTCTGTTACTTGAATGCACAGATCAGAAAGAATTTTCACAGTATATTTCTGTGTAGTGTTTATTTGAATACATTTCTTTTTCCACTGTATGCCCCTTAGCACTCCGAATGTCCACTTGCGGTTTCTACAGAAAGAGTGTTTCAGAACTCCTCAATCAAAAGTAGGGTTCAAGTCTGTTAGTTGAATGCACAGATCAGAAAGGAGTTTCACAGAACGCTTCCGTGTATTTTTCATTTGAAGATATTTCTTTTTCCACTATAGGCCACTTACCACTCCAAATTTACACTTGCGATTTCTACACAAAGAATGTTTCAGAACTCCTCAATCAAAAGTAAGGTTCAACTCTGTTAATTGAATGCACAGATCAGAAAGTAGTTTCACAGAATGCTTCTCTATAGTTTTTAGTTGAAGATATTCCTTTTTTCACTATAGGCCTCTTACTTCTCTGAAAGTCCTTTTGCCGTTTCTAAGGAAAGAGTGTTTCAGAACTCCTCAATCAAAAGTAAGGTTCAACTCTGTTAGTTGAATGCATTGATAAGAAAGAAGTTTCACAGAATGCTTCTGTGAAGTTTTTATTTGAAGATATTCTTTTTTCCACTATTGGCCCCTTAGCTCTCCGAATGTCTACTTGCAGTTTCTACAGAAAGAGTGTTTCAGAACTCCTCAATCAAAAGTAAGGTTGAACTCTGTTAGTTGAATGCACAGATCAGAAAGAAGTTTCACAGAATGCTTCTGTGTAGTTTTTATTTGAAGATATTGCTTTTTCCAATGTAGGCCCCTTAGTGCTACGAATGTCCACTTGCGGTTTATACAGAAAGAGTGTTTCAGAACTACTCAATCAAAACCAAAGTTCAACTCTGTTACTTGATTGCAGAGATCAGAAAGAAGTTTCACTAAATGCTTCTTTGTACTTTTTGTTTGAAGATATTCCTTTTTCCATTTTACGCCCCTTAGCGCTCCGAAATTCCACTTGCAGTTTCTACAGAAAGAATGTTTCAGAACTCCTCAATCAAAAGTAAGGTTCAACTCTGTTAGTTGAATGCACAGATCAGAAAGAAGTTCCACAGAATGCTTCTGTGTAGTTTTCATTTGAAGATATTCCTTTTTCCACTATAGGCCCCTTAGCGATCTGAATGTCCACTTGCGGTTTCTATAGAAAGAGTTTTTCAGAACTCCTCAATCAAATGTAAGGTTCTACTCTGATAGTTGAATGCACAGATCAGAACGAAGTTTCACAGAATGCTTCTGTGTAGTTTTTATTTAAAGATATTCCTTTTTCCACTACAGGCCCTATAGCGCCCTGAATGTCCACTTGCAGATTCTACAGAAAGAGTTTTTCAGAACTCCTCCATCAACAGTAAGGTTCACCTCTGTTATTTGAATGCACAGATCAGAAAGAAGTTTCACAGAATGCTTCGGTCTAGTTTTTATTTGAAGATATTCCTTTTAGCACTATAGGCCCCTTAGCGCTCCAAATGTCCACTAGCGGTTTCTATAGAAAGAGTGTTTCAGAACTCCTCAATCAAAAGTAAGGTTCAACTCTGTTACTTGAATGCACAGATCAGAAAGAAGTTTCACAGAATATTTCTGTGTAGTGTTTCTTTGAATATATTCCTTTTTCCACTGTACGCCCCTTAGCGATCTGAATGTCCACTTGCGGTTTCTACAGAAAGAGTGTTTCAGAACTCCTCAATCAAAAGTAAGGTTGAACTCTGTTAGTTGAATGCACAGATCAGAAGGTAGTTTCACAGAACGCTTCCGGGTATTTTTCCTTTGAAGATATTACATTTCCACTATAGGCACTTACCACTCCAAATTTACACTTGTGGTTTCTACAGAAAGAATTTTTCAGAACTCCTAAATCAAAAGTAAGGTTCAACTCTGTTAGTTGAATGCACAGATCAGAAAGTAGTTTCACAGAACGCTTCCGGGTATTTTTCCTTTGAAGATATTACTTTTTCCACTATAGGCCACTTACCACTCCAAATTTACACTTGTGGTTTCTACAGAAAGAATTTTTCAGAACTCCTAAATCAAAAGTAAGCTTCAACTCTGTTAGTTGAATGCACAGATCAGAAAGAAGTTTCACCGAGTGCTTCTGTGTAGTTTTTATTTGAAGATATTTCTTTTTCCTCTATAGGCCCCTTAGAGCTCCGAATGTCCACTGGATGTTCCTACAGAAAGAGTATTTCAGATTTCCTCAATCAAAACTAAGTTTCAACTCTGTTAGTTGAATGTATAGATCAGAAAGATGTTTCAGAGAATGCTTCTGTGTAGTTCTTATTTGAAGATATTCCTTTTTCCACTATAGGCCTCTTAGCGCTCCAAATGTTCACTTGCGATCTCTACAGAAAAAATATTTCGAAACTTCTCAATCAAAAGTATGGTAGAATTCTGTTAGTTAAATGCACACATCAGAAAGAAGTTTCACAGAAATCTTCTGGGTAGTTTTTATTTGAAGACATTACTTTTTCCATATAGGCTCCTTAGCGCTCAGACTGTCTACCTGCATTTTCTACAGAAACAGCCTTTCAGAACTCCTGAATCAAAAGTAAGGCTCAATTCTGTTAGTTGAATGCATGGATCAGAAAGAAGTTTCAGAGAATGCTTCTGTGTAGTATTTATTTGACCATATTCCTTTTTCCAGTGTAGGCCCCTTAGCGCTACGGATGTCCTCTTGCGGTTTATTCAGAAAGAGTGTTTCAGAACTCCTCAATCAAAAGTAAAGTTCAATTCTGTTAGTTGAGTGCAGAGATCAGAAAGAAGTTTCACAAAATGCTTCTTTGTAGTTTTTGTTTGAAGATATTCCTTTTTCCATTATAGGCCCCTTAGAGCTCCGAATGTCCACTTGCAGTTTCTACAGAAAGTGTGTTTCAGAACTCCTCAATCAAAGAAAGGTTCAACTCTGTTAGTTGAATGCACAGAACAGAAAGAAGTTTCACAGAATGATTCTGTGTACTTTTTATTTGGAGATATTACTTTTTCCACTGTAGGCCCCTTAGCGCTCCGAATGTCCACTTGCAGTTTCTACAGAAAGAGTGTTTCAGAACTGCTCAATCAAAAGTAAGCTTCAACTCTGTTCGTTGAATGCACAGAACAGAAAAAAGTTTCACAGAATATTTCTTTGTAGTTTTTAATTGTAGATATTACTGTTTCCACTATGGGCCCCTTTGCGCTCCAAATGTCCCCTTGCAGTTTCTACAGAAAGAGTGTTTCAGAACTGCTCAATCAAAAGTAAGCTTCAACTCTGTTAGTTGAATGCACAGAACAGAAAGAAGTTTCACAGAATGCTTCTGTGTAGTTTTTATTTGGAGATATTCCTTTTTCCACTATAGGCCCCATACGCTCCGAATGTCCACTTGCAGTTTCTACAGAAAGAGTGTTTTAGAACTCCTCAAACAAAAGTAAGGTTCAACTGTGTTAGTTGAATGCTCAGATCAGAAAGAAGTTTCACAGAATGCTTCTGTGTAGTTTTTATTTGAAGATAATACTTTTTCCACTATAGGACCCTTTGCGCTCCGAATGTCCAACAGTGGTTTCTACAGAAAGAGAGTTTCAGAACTCCTCAATCAAAAGTGAGGTTCAACCCTGTTGCTTAAATGCGCAGATCAGAAAGAAGTTTCACAGAATGCTTCTGTGTAATTCTTATTTGAAGTTATTCCATTTTCCACTCTGGGACACTTAGCGCTGCGAATTTCGAATTGAACTTTCTACAGAAAGAGTGTTTCAGAACTCTTCAATCAAAAGTAAGTTTCAACTCTGTTAGTAGAATGCACAGGTCAGAAGGAAGTTTCACAGAATGCTTCTGTGTAGTTTTTTTTGAAGATATTCCTTTTTCCACTATAGGACCCTCCGCGCCCTGAATGTCCACTTGCAGGTTCTACAGAAAGAGTGTTTCAGAACTCCTCAATCAAAAGTAAGGTTCAACCCTGATAGTTGAATGCACAGATCAGAAAGAAGTTTCACAGAATGCTTCCTTGTAGTTTTTGTTTGAAGATATTCCTTTTTCCATTATAGGCCCATTAGAGCTCTGAATGTCCACTTTCACTTCCTACAGAAAGTGTGTTTCAGAACTCCTCAATCAAAAGTAAGGTTCAACTCTTTTAGTTGAATGCACAGATCAGTAAGAAGTTTCACAGAATGTTTCTGTGTAGTTTTTATTTGAAGATATTCCTTTTTCCACTACAGGGCCTTTAGTGCCCCGAATGTCCACTTGCAGTTTCCACAGAAAGAGTGTTTCAGATCTCCTCAATCAAAAGTATGCTTCAGATCTGTTAGTTGTATGCACAGATCGAAAGAAGTTTCACAGAAAGCTTCTGTGTATTTTCTATTTGAAGTTATTACTTTTTCATGTATAGGCCCCTTAGAGCTCCGAATGTCCACTTGTGGATTCCACAGAAAGAGTGTTTCAGAACTCCTCAATCAAAGGTAAGGTTAAAATCTGTTAGTTGAATGCACAGATCAGAAGTAAGTTTCACAGAATGCTTCTGTGGAGTTTTTAATTGATGATATTCCTTTTTCCACTATAGGCCCCTTACTGCCCCAAATGCCCTCTTGAGGATTCTTCAGAAAGAGTGTTTCCAAACTCCTAAATCAAAATTAAGTTTCAACTCTGTTAGTTGAATGGATAGATCAGAAAGAAGTTTCACAGAATTGTTCTGTGTAGTTTTATTTGAAGATATTCCTTTTTCCACTATAGGCCCCCTTAGCGCTCTGAATGTTCTCTTGCGGTTTCTACAGAAAGAGAGTTTCAGAACTCCTCAATCAAAAGTATGGTTAAACTGTGTTAGTTGAATGCACAGATCAGAAAGTAGTTTCACAGAATGCTTCTGTGTAGTTTTTATTTGAAGGTATTCCTTTTTCCACTAGAGGCCCCTTAGCTCTACGAATGTCTATTTGCAGTTTCTACACAAACAGTATTATAGAACTCCTCAATGAAAAGTAAGGTTTAACTCTGTTAGTTGAATGAACAGATCAAAAAGAAGTTTCAGAGAATGCTTCTGTGTAGTTTTTATTTGAAGATATTCCTATTTCCACTGTGTCCCCCATAGCGCTCAGAATGTCCATTTGCGGTTTCTACAGAAAGAGTGTTTCAGAACTCCTCAATGAAAAGTAAGGTTTAACTCTGTTACTTGAATGCACAGATCACAAAGAATTTTCACGGAATATATCTGTGTGGTGTTTAATTGATTATATTCCTTTTTCCAATGTACGCCCCTTAGCACTCCGAATGTCCACTTGCGGTTTCTACAGAAAGAGTGTTTCAGAACTCCTCAATCAAAAGTAAGCTTCAACTCTGTTAGTTGAATGCACAGATCAGAAAGAAGTTTCACAGAAAGCTTCCGTGTATTTTTCATTTGAAGATATTTCTTTTTCCACTATAGGCCACTTACCACTCCAAATTTAAACTTGCGGTTTCTACAGAAAGAATGTTTCAGAACTCCTAATCAAAAGTAAGGTTCAACTCTGTTAGTTGAATGCACAGATCAGAAAGAAGTTTCACAGAATGCTTCTCTGTAGTTTTTAGTTGAAGGTATTCCTTTTTTCACTATAGGCCCCTTACTGCTCCGAATGTCCTCTTGCGGTTTCTACAGAAAGAGTGTTTCAGAACTCCTCAATCAAAAGTAAGGTTCAAGTCTGTTAGTTGAATGCATAGATAAGAGAGAAGTTTCACAGAATGTTTCTGTGTAGTTTTTATTTGAAGATATTCCTTTTTCCACTGTAGGCCCCTTAGCCCTCTGAATGTCTACTTGCAGTTTCTACAGAAACAGTGTTTCAGAACTCCTCAATCAAAAGTAAGGTTGAAATCTGTTAGTTGAATGCACAGATCAGAAAGAAGTTTCAGAGAATGCTTCCGTGTAGTTTTTATTAAAAGATATTCCTTTTTCCAATGTAGGCCCCTTAGTGCTACGAATGTCCACTTCCGGTTTATACAGAAACAGTGTTTCAGAACACCTCAATCAAAAGTAAATTTCAACTCTATTAGTTGAGTGCAGAGATCAGAAAGAAGTTTCACAGAATGCTTCTCTGTAGTTGTTGTTTGAAGATATTCCTTATTCCATTATGGGCCCCTTAGAGCTCCGAAAATCCACTTGCAGTTTCTGCGGAAAGAATGTTTCAGAACTCCTCAATCAAAAGTAAGGTTCAACTCTGTTAGTTGAATGCACAGATCAGAAAGTAGTTTCACAGAATGCTTCTGTGTAGTTTTTATTTTAAGATATTCCTTTTTCAACAGTAGGCCCCTTAGCGCTCCAAATGTCCACTGGATGTTTCCACAGAAAGAGTATTTGAGATCTCCTCAATCAAAACTAAGTTTCAACTCTGTTATTTGAATGCATAGATCAGAAAGTAGTTTCACCAAATGCTTCTGTGTAGTTCTTATTTGAAGATATTCCTTTTTCCACTATAGGCCAATTAGCGCTCCGAATGTTCACTTGCGGTTAATACAGAAAGAATATTTCAGAACTTCTCAATCAAAAGTAAGGTTGAATTCTGTTTGTTGAATGCACAGATCAGAAAGAAGTTTCACAGAATGCTTCTGTGTAGTTTTTATTTGAACATATTCCTTTTTCCTCTATAGGCCCCTTAGTGCTCCGAATGTCCACTTGCGGTTTCTGTAGAAAGAGTTTTTTAGAACTCCTCAATCAAAAGTAAGTTTCTACTCTGATAGTTGAATGCACACATCAGAAAGAAGTTTCACAGAATGCTTCTGTGTTGTTTTTATTTGAAGATAGTCCTTTTTCCACTACAGGCCCTTTAGTGCCCTGAATGTCCTCTTGCAGTTTCTATAGAAAGAGGGTTTCAGAACTCCTCCATCAAAAGTAAGGTTCAACTCTGTTATTTGAATGCACGTATGAGAAAGAAGTTTCACACAATGCTTCTGAGTAGTTTTTATTTGAAGATATTCCTTTTTCCACTATAGGCCCCTTAGTGCTCCGAATGTCCACTGGCGGTTTCTACAGTAAGAGTGTTTCAGAACTCCTCAATCAAAAGTATGTTTCTGATCTGTTAGTTGAATGCACAGATCGAAAGAAGTTTCACAGAATGCTTTTGTGTAGTTTTTATTTGATATTATTCCTTTTTCATATATAGGCCCATTAGAGCTGCGAATATCCACTTGGGGTTTCTACAGAAAGAGTGCTTCAGAACTCCTCAATCAAAAGTAAGGTTAAACTCTGTTAGTTGAATGCACAGATCAGAAGGAAGTTTCTCAGAATCTTTCTGTGTACGTTTTATTTGAAGATATTCCTTTTCCACTATTGGCCCCTTAGCGCTCTGAATGTCCACTGGCGGTTTCTCCATAAAGTGTGTTTCAGAACTCCTTAATAAAAAGTAAGGATCAACACTGTTGTTTTAATGCACAGATCTGAAAGGAGTTTCACAGAATACTTCTGTGTAATTCTTATTTGAAGATATTCCATTTTCCACTCTAGGACCCTTAGCACTCTGAATGTGCACTTGAACTTTCTATAGAAAGAGTGTTTCAGAACTCCTCAATCAAAACTAATGTTTAACTCTGTTAGTGGAATGCACACATCAGAAACAAGTTCCACAGAATGCTTCAGTGCAGTTTTTTACTTGAAGGTATTCCTTTTTCCAATATAGGCCCCTTAGCGCTCAGAATGTCTACCTGCATTTTCTACAGAAAGTCTTTCAGAACTCCTCAATCAAAGTAAGGTTCAACTCTGTTAGTTGAATGCACAGATCAGAAAGAAGTTTCAGAGAATGCTTCTGTGTAGTTTTTATTTGAAGATATTCCTTTTTCCAGTGTAGGCCCTTAGCGCTACGAATGTCCACTTGCGGTTTATACAGAAAGAGTGTTTCAGAACTCGTCAATCAAAAGTAAAGTTCAACTCTGTTAGTTCAGTGCAGAGATCAGAAAGAAGTTTCAAAAAATGCTTCTTTGTAGTTTTTGTTTGAAGATATTCCTTTTTCCATTATAGGCCCCTTAGAGCTCCGAATGTCCACTTGCAGTTTCTACAGAAACTGTGTTTCAGAACTCCTCAATCAAAAGGAAGGTTCAACTCTGTTATTTGATTTTTTTTTTTTTTTAGACGGAGTCTCGCTCTGTGGCCCAGGCTGGAGTGCAGTGGCGCAATCTCGGCTCACTGCAAGCTCCGCCTCCCGGGTTCAAGCAATTCTCCTGCCTCAGCCTCTCTGAGTAGCTGGGACTACACTTGCCCGCCACCACGCCCGGCTAATTTTTTTTATTTTTAGTAGAGACGGGGTTTCACCGTGGTCTCGATCTCCTGACCTTGTGATTCGCCTGCCTCAGCCTCCCAAAGTGCTGGGATTACAAGCGTGAGCAACCGTGCCCGGCCCTACTCTGTTATTTGAATGCACAGATCAGAAAGAAGTATCACAGAATGCTTCTGTGTAGTTTTTACTTGAAGATATTACTTTTTCCCACTATAGGCCCCTTAGCACTCTGAATGTCCACTGGCGGTTTCTACAGTAAGAGTGTTTCAGAACTCCTCAATCAAAAGTATGTTTCTGATCTGTTAGTTGAATGCACAGATCGAAAGAATTTTCACAGAATGCTTCTGTGTAGTTTTTATTTGAAGTTATTCCTTTTTCGTATATTGGCCAATTAGAGCTCTGAATATCCACTTGTGGTTTCTACTGAAAGAGTGTTTCAGAACTCCTCAATCAAAACTAAGGTTAAACTCTGTTAGTTGAATGCAGAGATCAGAAGGAAGTTTCTCAGAATGTTTCTGTTTACTTTTTATTTGAAGATATTCCTTTTTCCATTATAGGACCATTAGCGCTCTGAATGTCCACTTGCAGTTTCTACAGAAAGAGTTTTTTAGAACTCCTCAATCAAAAGTAAGGTTCACCTGTGTTAGTTGAATGCTCAGATCAGAAAGAAGTTTCATAGAATGCTTCTGTGTAGTTTTCATTTGAAGATATTTCTTTTTCCACTATAGGCCCCTTAGCGCTCCGAATGTCCACCTGCAGTTTCTACAGAGAATTTCAGAACTCCTCCATCAAAAGTAAGGTTCAACTCTGTGTGCTTAAATGCACAGATCAGAAAGAAGTTTCACAGAATGCTTCTGTGTAATTCTTATTTGAAGATAATCCATTTTCCGCTCTAGGATCCTTAGCGCTCCGAATGTCCACTTGCAGTTTCTGCAGAAAGAGTGTTTCAGAACTCCTCAATCAAAAGTAAGGTTCAACTCTGTTAGTTGAATGCACAGATAAGAAGGAAGTTTCACAGAATGCATCTGTGTAGTTTTTATTTGAAGATATTCCTTTTTCCACTATAGGCCCCTTACTGATCCGAATGTCCTCTTGCGGTTTCTTCAGAAAGAGTGTTTCCGAACTCCTCAATCAAAAGTAAGGTTTAACTCTGTTAGTTGAATGCATAGATAAGAAAGAAGTTTCATAGAATACTTCTGTGTAGTTTTTATTTGAAGGTATTCCTTTTTCCACTATAGGCCCCTTTGCTCTCTGAATGTCTACTTGCAGTTTCTACAGAAACAGTGTTATAGAACTACTCAATCAAAAGTAAGGTCCAACTCTGTTAGTTGAATGAACAGATCAAAGAGAAATTAAACATAATGCTTCTGTGTAGTTTCTATTTGTAGATATTCCTTTTTCCACTGTGTCCCCCATAGTGCTCAGAATGTCTACTTGCAGTTTCTACAGAAAGAGTGTTTCAGAACTCCTCAATCAAAAGTAAGGTTCAACTCTGTTACTTGAATGCACACATCAGAAAGCAGTTTCACAGAATATTTCTGTGTAGTGTTTCTTTGAATATATTCCTTTTTCCACTGTACGCCCCTTAGCACTCCGAATGTCCACTTGCGGTTTTCTACAGAAAGAGTGTGTCAGAACTCCTCAATCAAAAGTAAGGTTCAACTCTGTTAGTTGAATGTACACATCAGAAAGAAGTTTCACAGAACACTTCCGTGTATTTTTCATTTGAAGATATTACTTTTTCCACTATAGGCCACTTACCACTCCAAATTTACACTTGCGGTTTCTACAGACAGAATGCTTCAGAACTCCTCAATCAAAAGTAAGGTTCAACTCTGTTAGTTGAATGCACAGATCAGAAAGAAGTTTCAAAGAATGCTTCTGTTTAGTTTTTAGTTGATGACATTCCTTTTTTCTCTATAGGCCCCTTACTGCTCCGAATGTCATCTTGCGGTTTCTACAGAAAGAGTGTTTCAGAACTCCTCAATCAAAAGTAAAGTTGAACTCTGTTAGTTGAATGCATAGATAAGAAAGAAGTTTCACAAAATGCTTCTGTGTACTTTTTATTTGAAGATATTCCTTTTTCCACTATAGGCCCCTTAGCTCTCCGAATAGCTACTTCCAATTTCTACAGAAACAGTGTTTCAGAACTCCTCAATCAAAAGTCAGTTTGAACTCTGTTAGTTGAATGCACAGATCAGAAAGAAGTTTCAGAGAATGCTTCTGTGTAGTTCTTATTTTAAGAAATTCCTTTTTCCAGTGTAGGCCCCTTAGCGCTCAGAATGTCCACTTGCCGTTTCTACAGAAAGAGTGTTTCAGAACTCCTCAATCAAAAGTAAAGTTGAACTCTATTAGTTGAGTGCAGAGATTAGAAAGAAGTTTCACAAAATGCTTCTGTGTAGTTTTTATTTGAAGATATTCCTTTTCCCACAACAGGCCCTTAAGTGCCGAGAATGTCCATTTCTGGTTTCTACAGAAAGAGTGTTTCAGAACTCCTCAATCAAATGAAGGTTTCAACTCTGTTAGTTGAATGCACAGATCAGAAAGTAGTTTCACAGAATGCTTCTCAGTAGTTTTTATTTGAAGATATTCCTTTTCCACTATAGGCCCATTAGCACCCCGAATGTCCCGTTGCACTTTCTACAGAAAGAGTGCATCAGAACACCTCAATCAAAAGTAAGTTTCACCTCTGTAAGTTGAAAGCACAGATCAGAAAGACGTTTCACAGAATGCTTCTGTGTACTTTTTATTTGATGACATTCCTTTTTCCACTGTAGGCCCTTTGAGCTCCAAATATCCATTTGAAGTTTCTACAGAAAGGGTGTTTCAGAACTCCTCAATCAAAAGTAAGGTTCAACTATGTTAGTTGAATACACAGAACGGAAATTAGTTTCGCAGAATTCCTCTGTGTGTCTTTTATTTGAAGATATTCCTTTTACCAACATAGGCCCTAGCGCTCTGAATGTCCATTTGCAGTTTCTACAGAAGAGTGTTACAGAACTCTTCAATCAAAAAGTAAGGTTCAACACTGTAAGTTGAATGCACAGATCTGAAAGCAGTTTCACAGAAAGCTTCTGTGTAGTTTTAATTTGAAGTTATTCCTTTTTCCACTATAGGCCCCTTAGCGCTCCGAATGCCCATTTGCAGTTTTTACAGAAAGACTGTTTCAGAACTCCACAATCAAAAGTAAGGTTCTACTCTGTTAGTTGAATGCACAGATCTGAAACTAGTTTCACAGAATGCTTCTGTGTAGTTTTTATTTGAAGATATTCCTTTTTCCACTATACGAACCTTAGCGCAATGAATGTCCCCTTGCGGTTTCTACACAAAAAGTGTTTCAGAACTCCTCAATCAAATGTAAGGTTCAACTCTGTTTGTTGAATACACAGATCAGAAAGAAGTTTCACAAATGCTTCTGTTTAGTTATTTGAAGATATTACTTTTTCACTATAGTCCATTAGGCTCCGAATGTCCACTTGGTTTTACAGAAAGAGTGTTTCAGAACTCTTCAATCAAAGTAAGGTTCAACTGTGTGAGTGAATGCACAGATCAAAAGTAGGTTCAAGAATCCTTCAGTGTAGTTTTTATTTGGAAGGTATTCCTTTTTCCCACTAATAAGGTTCCTTAGCCTCTCCCGGAATGTCTATTATGCAGTTTCCTCCAGAAAGAGTGTTTCAGAACTCCTCAATCAAAAGTAAGGTTCAAATCATTATTTGAATGCACAGATGAGAAAGAATTTTCAAGAGAATACTTACTGTGGTAGTTTTATATTTGAAGATATTCCTTTCTCCAGTGTAGACACCATTAGCGCTACGAAGGTCCAGTTGCGGTTTATACTGAAAGAGTTTTCAGAACTCCTCAACCAAAAGTAAGGTTCAACTCTGATAGTTGAGTGCAGAGATCAGAAAGAAGTTTCACAAAATGCTTCTTGTAGTTTTTGTTTGAAGATATTCCTTTTTCCATTATTGGCCTCTTAGCCCTCGGAATGTCCACTTGCAGTTTCTACAGAAAGAGTGTTTTCAGAACTCCTCAATCAAAAGTAAGGTTCAACTCTGTTAGTTTGAATGCACAGATAAGAAAGAAGTTTCACAGAATGCTTCTTTGTAGTTTTTGTTTGAAGATATTCCTTTTTCCATTATTGGCCTCTTAGCCCTCGGAATGTCCACTTGCGGTTATACTGAAAGAGTATTTCTGATCTCCTTCAATCAAAAGTAAGGTTCAACTCTGTTAGCTGATTGCAGAGATCAGAATGTAGTTTCACAGAATGCTTCTGTGTACTTTTTATTTGAAATATTCCTTTTCCACTGTAGGCCCGTTTGCGCTTCCGATTGTCCCCAATTGTGATTTTCTACAGAAAGATGTGTTTCAGAACTCCTACAGTCAAAACTAAGTTTTCAACTCCGTTAGTTGAGTGCAGAGATCAGAAAGAAGTTTCACAGAATGCTTCTGTGTAGTTTTTTATTTTGAAGATATTCCTTTTTCCACTAGAGGCCCTGTAGCGCTCTGAATGTCTACCTGTGGTTTCTACAGAAAGAGTGTTTCAGAACTCCTCAATCGAAAGTAAGGTTCAACTCTGTTAGGTGAATGCACAGATCAGAAAGAAGTTTTGCAAAATGCTTCTGTGTAGTTTTTATTTGAAGGGATTCCTTTTCCCACTATTGACCACTTAGCGCTCCGAATGTCCACTTGCATTTTCTACAGAAAGAGGGTTACAAAACTCCTCAATCAAAAGTAATGTCTAACTCTGTTAGTTGAATGCATAGATCGGAAAGAAGTTTCACACAATTGCTTCTGTGTAGGTTATATTTGAAGATATTCCTTTTTCCTAAACAAGGCTGCGTAGTGCTCCAAATGTGCTCTTCCAGTTTCTTCAGAAAGAGTGTTAAAAAACTACACAACCAAAAGTAAAGCTCAAACATGTTAGTTGAGTGCGCAGATCAGAAAGAATTTTCACAGAATGCTTCTGTGTAGTTTTCATTTGATGATATTCTTTTTTCCACATAGGCCTCTTAGCGCTCCCAAATGTCCACTTGCAGTTTCTACGGAAAGAGTGTTTCAAAACTCCTCTATCAAAGTAAGGTCCAACTCGTTAGTTGAATGCGCAGATTAGAAAGAGGTTTCACAGAATGCTTCAGTGTAATTTTCATTTGAAGATATTCCTTCTTCCAAGATAGGCCTCTTAGCGCTACAAATGTCCACTTGCAGTTTGTACAGAAAGAGGGTTTCAAAACTCCTCAATCAAAGTAAGTTTCAACTCTGTTGGTTGAATTCACAGATCAGAAAGTAGTTTCACAGAATGTTCTGTGCAGTTTTTATTTGAAGATATTCCTTCTTTCACAATCTGCCGCGTATCGCTCCAACTGTCCACTTCCAGTTTCTACAGAAAGAGTTTTTCGAAACTCCTCAATTGAAGTTAAGGTTAAACTCTGTTAGTTGAATGCACAGATCAGAAAGAAGTTTCACAGAATGGTTCTGTGTAGTTTTTATTGAAGATATTCCTTTTTTCATGATAGGACCTGTAGCGCACCAAATGTCCACTGCAGTTTCATATAGAAAGTGTGTTTCAGAACTGCTCAATCAAAAGTAAGGTTCAACACTGTTAGTGAAATGCACAGTCAGAAGGAAGTTTCACAGATTGCTTCTGTGTAATTTTTATTTGAAGATTTTTTTTTTGCACTATGCGACTCTTAACGCTCCGAATGTCCACTTCCAGTTTCTACAGAAAGAGTGTTTCAAAACTCCTCAATCAAAAGTGAGGTTCAAACTCCGTTAGTTGAATGCACAGATCCGACGAAGTTTCACAAATGCTTCTGTGTAGTTTTTATATGAAGACAATCCTTTTTCCAATATTTGCAATCAAAGCACTGCAAATGTCCACTAGCAGTTTATACAGAAAGAGTGTTTCAAAACTCCTCAATCAAAAGGAAGGTTGAACTCTGTTAGTTGAATGCACTGATCAGAAGAAGTTTCACAGAATGCATCTTGTGTAGTTTTTAATTTGAAGATATTCCCTTTTCGACGATATCCTCAAAGCACTCCAAATATCCACTTGCAGATTCTCAAATAGAGTGTTTCAAAACTGCTCAATCAAAAGTAATGTTGAACTCTGTTAGTTGAATGCACAGATCAGAAAGAAGTTTTCACAGAATTATTCTGTGTAGTTTTTATTTGAAGTTATTTCTTTTCTATGATAGGCCTCAAAGAGCACCAAATGTCCACTTGCCAGTTTATACAGAAATATTGGTTCAAAACCCCTCAATAAAAGTAAGGTTCAACTGTGTTAGGTGAATGCACAGATCAGAAAGAAGTTTCACAGAATGTTTTCTTGTCATTTTAGGGAAGATTTTTCTTTTTTCACCACAGTCCTCAATGTTTGCCACATGTCCACTTGCAGAATCTGGAAATAGAGTGTTTCAAACTGCTATATGAAAAGTAACGTTCAAATCTGTTAGTTGAATGCACAGTTTAGAAATTAGTTTCAGACAATGCTTCTGTGTAGTTATTATTTGAGATATTTCCTTTTTCCACGATAGGCCACAAAGCACTCCAATGTCCTCTTTCAGTTTATACAGAAAGAGTGGTTTCAAAACTCCTCAACCAAAAGTAAGGTTCAATCTCTGTTAGTTGAATGCACAGATAGAAAGAAGTTTCACAGAATGCTTTTGTGTAGTTTTTATTTGAAGATATTCCTTTTCCACGATGGGCATCTTAGCTCTCTGAATGTCCATTGCAGTTTATACAGAAAGGGTCGTTCAAAACTCCTCAATCAAAGTAAGTTTCAACTCCGTTAGTTGAATGCACAGAGCAGAAAGAAGTTTCACAGATTGTTTCTGTGTAGTTTTTATTTGATGATATTTCCTTTTTCCATGAAACTCCTCGTTGCACTCCAATGTCCACTTGCAGTTATTCAGAAAGAGTTCTTCAATACTGCTCTATCAAAAGTAAGGTTGAACTCTGTTAGTTGAATGCAAAGATCAGCAAGAAAGTTTCCCAGAATGGTTCTGTGTTGTTTTTATTTGAAGGTATTCCTTTTTCTACAAAAGGCCGCATAGCCTCGAAATGTCCACTTGCAGTTTTTACAGAAAGAGTGTTTCAGAACTCTTCAATCAAAAGTAAGGTTCAACTCTGGTTAGCTGAATTCACAGATCAGAAAGAAATTTCACTGAATGCTTCTGTGTAGGTTTTTATTTGAAGGTATTCCTTTTTCCATGATAGGTCTCACAGCGCGCCAAATGTCTACTTGCAGGTTATACAGAAAGACTGTTTCAAAACTCCTCAAACAAATACAGGTTCAACTCTGTTAGTTGAATGCACAGATCAGAAGAAGTTTCTCAGAGTGCTTCTGTGTAGTTTTTACATGAAGACATTCCTTTTTCCACGATAGGCCCATAGCGCTCCAAATGTCCACTTGCAGTTTATACAGAAAGGGTGTTTCAAAACCGCTCCATCAAAAGTAATTTCAACCTGTTAGTTGATGCACAGATGAGAAAGAAGTTTCACAAATGCTTTGGTAGTTTTTATTTGAAGATATTACTTTTTCCAAGATAGGCGTGTAGCGTCCAACGTCATTGCAGTTATACAGAAAGAGTGTTCAAAATGCTCCATCAAAAAGGTTCAACTCTGTTAGTTGAATGCACAGATCAGAAGAAGTTTCACAGACTGCTTCTGTGTAGTTTTTTTGAAGGTGTTCCTTTTTCCAAGATAGGAAGCGTAGAGCTCCAAATGTCCCACTGTGCAGTTTATACAGAAAGAGTGTTTGAAAACTGCTCCATCAAAGGGTAGGGTTCAACCTCTGTTAGTTGAATGCACAGATCAGAGAGAAGTTTCACAGAATGCTTCTGTGTAGTTTTTATTTCAAAATATTCCTTTTTCCGAAAGATAGGCCACATAGCGCTCCAAATGCCCACTGACTGTTTTTACAGAAAGAGTGTTTCAAACACTCTTCAATCCAAAGTAAGGTTCAAACTATGTTAGTTGAATGCACAGATCAGATAGAAATTTTCATAGAATGCTTCTGTGTAGTTTTTTATTTGAAGATATCCTTTTTCTCCGATAGGCCGCATAGCGCTCCAAAATGTCCATTGCAGTTTATACAGAAAGAAAGTGTTTCAAACCCTCAATCAAAATAAGGTCACACTGTTAGTTCAAGTGCTCTGATCAGAAAGAATTTCACAGAATGCTTCTGTGTAGTTTTATTTGAAGATATTCCTTTATCCAAGATAGCCTCTTAGACTAAAATGTCCACTTGCATTTTATGCAGAAAGAGAGGTTGAAACTGGTGCATCAAAAGTAAGGTTCAACACTGAGGTTGAATGCACAGATCAGAAAGAGTTTCACAGGATGCTTCTGTGTAGTTTTTATTTGAAGATATTCCTTTTCCACTTTAGGCCTCACAGCGCTCCAAATGCCACTTATAGTTTATACAGAAAGAGTGTTTCAAAACTCTTGTCCAATCAAAGTAAGGTTCAACTAGTTAGTTGAATGCACAGATCAGAAAAGTTCACAGAATGCTTCTGTGAAGTTTTTTATTTAAGATAATCCTTTTTTCGACTATAGGCCGCTTGCACTCAAATGTCCTCTTTGCTAGTTTATACAGAAAGAGTGTTTCAACACTCCTCAATCAAAAGTAAGGTTCAGCACTGTTAGTTGAATGCACAGATCAAAAAGAAGTTTCACAGAATTCTTCTGTGTAGTTTTAATTTGAGGATATTCCTTTTTCTGCGATAGGCCTCTTAGCACTCCAAATGTCCCCTTGCAGTTTATACAGAAAGAGTGTATCAAAACTCTTCAATCAAAAGTTAGTTTCATCTCCGTTAGTTGAATGCACAGATCAGAAAGAAGTTTCACAGAATGCTTCTGTGTAGCTTTTATTTGAAGATATTCCTTTTTCGACGATAGGCCTCGTATGGCTCCAAATGTCCACTTGCAGTTTATACAGAAATAGTGTTTCAAAACAGCTCCAACGAAAGTAAGGTGCAACTGTGTTAGTTGAATGTACAGATCACACAGAAGTTTCACGGAATGCTTCTGTGTGGTTTTTATTTGAAGATATACCTTTTTCGACGATAAGCTGCGAAGCGCTCCAAATTTCCACTTGCAACTTATACAGAAAGAGTTTTTCCAAATTGCTCCATCAAAAGCAAGGTTCAACTCTGTTAGTTGAATGCACAGATCAGAGAGAAGTTTCAGAGAATGCTTCCGTGTAGTTTTTATTTGAAGATATTCCTTTTTGTTCGATAGGCCACTTTGCGCTCCAAATGAGCACTTGCAGTTAATACAGAAAGAGTGTTTCAAAACTCCTCACTCAAAAGTAAGTTTCAACTCTGTTAGTTGAATGCACAGATCAGATCGAAGTTTTACAGAATGCTTCTGTGTAGTTTTTATTTGAAGATATTCCTTTTTCCAATATAGGGCTCTTAGCGCTCCAAATGTCCACTTGCAGCTTCTACAGAAAGATTGTTTCAGAACTCCTCAATCAAAAGTAAGGTTCAACTCTGTTAGTTGAATGCACAGTTCATAAAGAAGCTTCACAGAATGCTTCTGTTGTTTTTCATTTGAAGATATTCCTTTTTTGACGATAGGCCGTGTAGCACTCCAAATGACCGCTTCCAGTTTATACAGAAGGAGTGTTTCAAAACTGCTCCATTAAAAGTAAGGTTCAACTCTATTAGTTGAATGCACGCATTGGAAAGAAGTTTCACAGAACACTTCTGTTAGTTTTTATTTGAAGAAAATCCTTTTTCCACTATAGGCCACTTAGCGCTCCAAATATCAAATTGCAGTTCATACAGAAAGAGTGTTTCAAAACTGCTCCCTCAAAAGTAAGGTTCAACTCTGTTAGTTGAATGAACAGATCAGAAAGAAATTTCACAGAATGCCTCTGTGTAGTTTTTATTTGAAGAAATTCCTTCTTCCACTATAGGCCGCGTTGCGCTCAAATGTCCACTTGCAGTTTATACAGAAAGAGTGTTTCAAAACTCCTCAATCAAAGGTAAGGTTTAACTCTGTTAGAGGAATGCACAGATCAGAAAGAAGTTTCACAGAATGCTTCTCTCTAGTTTTTAGTTGAAGATATTACTTTTTCCACGATTGGCCGCTTATCACTCCAAATGTCCACTTGCAGTTTCTACAGAAAGAGTGCTGGACACTCCCAAATCAAAAGTAAGGTTCAACTCTGTTAGTTGAATTCACATATCAGAAAGCAGTTTCCCAGAATGCTTCTCTGTAGTTTTTATTTCAGGATATTCCTTTTTCCATGATAGGCCCCTTAGCGCTCCAAATGTCCAATTACAGTTTCTACAGAAAGAGTGTTTCAAAACTCCTGAATCAAAAGTAATTTTCAACTCTGTTATTTTAATTCATTGATCTGATAGTAGTTTCGCAGAATGCTTCTGTGTAGTTTTTATGTAATGATATTCCTTTTTCCATGATAGGCTGCATTACGCTCCAAATATACACTTGCAGTTTCTACAGAAAGAGGGTTTTAAAACTCCAAAATCAAAAGTAAGGTTCAACTCTGTTAGTTGAATGCATAGATAGGAAAGAAATTTCACAGAATGCTACTGTGTAGTTTTTATTTGAAGATATTCCCGTTTCCACGATTGGCCTCTTAGCTCCAATGTCCACTTGCAGTTTCTACAGAAAAGACTGTTTCAAAACCCTCAAACAAAAGTAAGTTCAACTCTGTTAGTTGATACCCAGATCAGAAAGAGTTTACCAGTTTGCCTGGTTTTTATGTGAAGATATTCCTTTTTCCACGATAGGCCGCATAGGCTCCTAATGACCACTTGCCAGTTTCTACAGAAGAGTGTTTCAAACTACCCCTCAAAGTAGTTCACTCTGTTAGTTGAATGCACGATCGAAGGAATTTTCACAGATGCATCGTAGTTTTTATTGAAGATATTCCTTTTTGACGAAGGTGCTTAACCGCTCCAACTGTCCATTTGCAGTTGATACAGAAAGAGTGTCTCAAAATTGCTCCATGAAAAGTTAGATTAACTCTGTTGGAATGACAGTCAGAAAAAGTTCGCAGAATGTTTTCTGTGTACTTTTTATTTAAGAATTCCTTAACCACGATAGGCCGCGCAGCGCTACAATGTCAACTTGCAGTTTAATGCAGAAAAATGTGTTTTCGAAATTGTACCATCAACTAAGTTCAATCTGTTAGTTGAATGCACTGTGAGAAGAAAGTTTACACAATGCTTCTTGTAGTATTTATTTGAAGATTTTCCTTTTCCACGATAGGTCACATAGCCCTCCAAATGTCCACTTGCAGTTTTATACAGAAAGAGTGTTTCAAAACTGCTCCAGAAAAAGTAAGTTAAATCTGTTATTGCATGCACAGATAGAAAGAAGTTTAACAGAATGCTTCTGTGTAGTTTTTATTTGAAGACATTCTTTTTAGAGATTGCATGTAGCGATCCAAATGTCCACTTGAGTTTATAGAGAAGATGTTTCAAAACTACTCCATCAAATAAGGTTCAACTCTGTTAGTTGAATTCACAGATTCGGAAGAAGTTGCACAGAGTGCCTCTGTGTAGTTTTTTATTTGAAATATTTCCTTTTTCAACGATAGGCCTTAGCAAGCGCTCCAAATGTCCACTTGGCAGTTTTATACAGAAAGAGTGTTTCAAAACTCCTCATCCAAAAGTAAGGTTCGAAACTTCTTTTAGAAGAATGCCACAGAGCAGATAAGAAGTTTTCACAGAATGTCGTCTTTAGTTTTTTAATTTGAAGATATTCTGTTTTCGACGATAGGTCAAGCGTAGTCGCTTGAAATGCCGACTTGCAGTTTACACAGAAGAGTGTTTCAAACATAAATTCCTCAAAAGTATGTTTCAGTCTCTGTTAGTTGAATGCACAGATCAGAAAAGAGTTTCACATAATGCTTCTGAGTAGTCTCTATATCGAAGACATTCGTTTTTCGAACGATAGACCGAGTAGTTCTTCCAAATGTCCCCTATACTTTATACTAGAAAGAGTGGTTTTCAAAACTCTCAATAGAAGTTAGGGTCCAACTCTGTTAGCTGAATGCACAGATCAGAAGGAAGTTTCAAGAATGCTTCTGTGTTAATTTTTATTTGAAGATATTCCTTGTTTTCCACGATAGGGCCTCTTAGGCTTTCCAAAGGAGCACTTGAATTTCTACAGAAAGATTGTTTTGAAAACTCCTTATCAAAAGAAGGTTAAACTTGTTAGTTGAATGCCAAATCATAAAGAAGTTTCACAGAATGCTTCTGTGTAGTTTTTATTGGAAGAAACTCCTTTTGCCACGATAGGCCGATTTAGCGCTCAAATGTCAATTGCCAGTTTATACAGAAAAAGTGTTTCAAAACTGCTCCCTCAAAGTAAGGTTCAACTCTGTTAGTTGAATGCACAGATCAGAAATAAGTTTCACAGAATGCTTCTCTGCAGTTTCTATTTGAGGAAATTCTTCCTTCAAGATAGGCACGTAGCGCTCCAAATGTCCACTTGCCGTTTATACAGAAAGGAGTGTTTGAAACTCCTCAATCAAAAGTAGGTTTTCAACTCTGTTAGTTTGAATGTGCAGATCAGAATTGTAGTTTCCCAGAATGCTTCTCTGTAGTTTTTAATTTGAGGATATTCTTTTTCCACGATAGGCCCGTTAGTGCTCCAAATGTCAATTACAGTTTCTACAGAAGAGTGTTTCAAAACTCCTGTATCAAAAGTAATGTTCAACTCTGTTATTTGAACGCACAGATGTGATAGAAGTTTCACAGAAGGCTTCTGTGTGTTTTCATTGAAGATATTACTTTTTCCACGAAGGCCTCTGAGCGCTCCAAATGTCCATTGCAGTTTATACAGAAAGGGTGTTCTAAATCTTCAATCAAAGTATTTCATCTCCGTTAGTTGATGCACAGATCAAAAGAAGTTTCGAGAATGCTTCTGTGTAGTTTTTATTTAAAGATATTCCTTTTTCCCTGATAGACCTCTTAGCGCTCCAATGTCCACTTGCAGTTTACACAGAAGAGTGCTTCAAACTCTTCAATCAAAAGTAAGTTCATGTCCATTAGTTGAAATGCCAGATCAGAAAAGTCTACAGAAAGCTTTGGTAGTTTTGTATTGAAGATATTCTTTTTCTGATAGGCCCGTGCGCTCCATGTCCACTGCGTTTTACAGAAGATTTGCTAAACTGCCATCAAAAGTCAGTTCAACTTTAGTGATGCCAGATCAACGAATTTCCAGATGCTTCTGTGTAGTTTTTTTTTGAAGTTTACTTTCCACATGGCGATAGCAGCTCCAAATTCCAATTTCGGTTTATACAGAAGAGTGTCTTCAAACATCCTCATTGAAAGGTAATTTTCAACTCTCTTATTTGAATGGATCTATCAGACAAGAAGTTTCACAGAATGCTTTCTGTGTAGTTGTTATTTGAAGTATTCCTTTTTTCGAACGATAGGCTGCGTGGTGCTCCAAAATGTGCACTTGCAGTTTATTCAGAAGAGTGTTTCAAATCCTCATCAAAAGTAAGGTTATCTCTGTTAGTTGAATGCACAGATTCAGAAAGAAGTTTTCACAGAATGTTTCTGTGGTAGTTTTTTATTTGGAAATTATTCTTTTTCCGATCGATAGGCTCGTAGGGCTCAAATGTCCACATGCAGTTTTATACAGAAATAGTGGTTCAAAACTGGCTCCATTGAAAGTAAGGTGCAACTGTGTTAGTTGAATGCACAGATCACACAGAAGTTTCACGGAATGCTTCTGTGTTGTTTTTATTTCAAGATATAACTTTTTTGACGATAGGCCGCGTAGCGCTCCAAATTTCCACTTGCAATTTATACAGAAAGAGTGTTTCCAAATTGCTCCTTCAAAAGCAAGGTTCAACTCTGTTAGTTGAATGCACGGATCAGAGAGAAGTTTCACAGAATGCTTCCATGTAGTCTTTATTTGAAGATATTACTCTTTCCTCGATAAGCCACGCTGCCATCAAATGACCACTTGCAGTTAATACAGAAAGAGTGTTTCAAAACTCCTCACTCAAAAGTAAGTTTCAACTCTGTTAGTTGAATGCACAGATCAGATCGAAGTTTTACAGAATGCTTCTTTTTATTTGAAGATATTCCTTTTTCCAATATAGGGATCTTAGTGCTCCTAATGTCCACTTGCAGTTTCTACAGAAAGATTGCTTCAAAACTCCTCAATCACAAGTAAGGTTCAATTCTGTTAGTTGAATGCACAGATCATAAAGAAGTTTCACAGAATGCTTCTGTGTAGTTTTTATTTGAAGATATGCCTTTTTCGACAATAGGCCGTGTAGCGCTCCAAATGTCCACATCCAGTTTATACAGAAAGAGTGTTTCAAAACTGCTCCATTAAAAGTAAGGTTCAACTCTGTTTGTTGAATGAACACATTGGAAAGAAGCTTCACAGAATGCTTCTGTTTAGTTTTTATTTGAAGAAATTCCTTTTTCCACAATAGGCCACTTAGCGCTCCAAATGTCCAATTGCAGTTTACATAGAAAGAGTGTTTCAAAATTGCTCCCTCAAAAGTAAGGTTCAACCCTGTTAGTTGAATGAACAGATCAGAAAGAGGTTTCACAGCATGCTTCTGTGTAGTTTTTATTTGATGATCTTCCTACTTCAACTATAGGCCGCGTTGCGCTCCAAATGTCCACTTGCAGTTTATACAGAAAGAGTGTTTCAAAACTCCTCAATCAAAAGTAAGGTTTAACTCTGTTAGTAGAATGCACAGATCAGAAAGAAGTCTCACAGAATGCTTCTGTGTAGTTTTTAGTTGAAGATATTACTTTTTCCACGATTGGCCGCATAGCTCTCCAAATGTCCCCTTGCAGTTTATACAGAAAGAGTGTTTGAAAACTCCCCAATCAAAAGTAAGGTTCATCTCTGTTAGTTGAATTCACTGATCAGAAAGTAGTTTCCCAGAATGATTCTCTGTAGTTTTTATTTCAGGATATTCCTTTTTTTACGATAGGCCGGTAGCACTCCATATGTCCCCTTGCGGTTTATACAGAAAGAGTGTTTCAAAAACTGCT